>NC_142066.1:99102248-99357248 GCF_059756535.1 Pantherophis guttatus
GGAAGGGAAGGCAACAGGGGGGGGATCCCCCACACACAAACATGAAACGCAGCTTCCCCCTGCTCAACAGCTACAGACTCAGAAAAAAGAATTTGATGTGGGAGATTTAAAAGAATTTATTTCTAGAACTTTGGATGACAAATTTCAAAAATCTCAACAGGAGATAGATGATAAACTTCAAAAATCACATCAGGAGTTTATGCAGGAAATTAATGAAGTTAAAGATATGGTGAAACAGAATCAAAACAAGGTGACCAAAAAAATATCAGAAGTGGCATCTGGCCTGGCAGAATTTATTGGGAAAGTTGATTTTAAAGTTGAAGAACTTAAATCAGAAGTTAATGTTAAGATGAAAGACAATGATTATAAAATTGCTGATGTTGACAATAAAATGCAAAGAGTTGAAAACGAGATTGTCATGATACAATTCAGGGCAATGGAGTTTGCTATACGGCTTCGAGGAATTCGAGAGGAGGAAAGACAGGATTTGAGACAAGTTTGTTCTGAGGCCCTGGCTAAGATTTTACAAGTTAATCCAGATGTGGTTTTTCACAAAATAGACAAAATTTACAGAGTGAACTCTTGGGTGGCCAGACAAAGACAATTACCTAGAGATGTGGTCATATATTTTATAGATAGAGAAATAAGAAACGATATCCTGCAAAAATCCTTTTACACTTCTGTACAAGTGGGGGGCTCACGAATTGGAATTTATAAAGAATTGCTTCCTAAAATGTTGAAAGCTAGAAAAGAATTTGGCTTTCTTGTTAAGGAATTGCAAAATTTACAGATACCTTTCCGGTGGGACGCACCAGTTGGCATAATTTTCAGATACAAGGGAGAAAGATACCGTTTGAATACCGTGGAGAAGGCACAGCACTTCTACACTACTATTCTTAAGGAAAGAACACCATCTCCACGTACATCTACAGTTTTGGAGATTAAAGAGAGTGAAGAGAAGCAACCTCAACGAGAACTGCAAGAACAGTCTAAGCAGGAATTAGAAGAAGTGCAAGGTGCAGAAGGAGGTTTTCTGGATGAGCCCCTGCTGGAATCTTCTCCAATCTTGGACCCGGTTCGGATGATTGAAGTTAAGGATCTTAACTTACGTTACTTAAACAAAAGCAACAACAACAACAGGAAAGACAAGACAAGGAGGCAGATAAGAGTACTGCACAAGAGATTGGAGCTATGGGAGGAGCGAGATCGAAGCTTTCGGATGACCTTCAATTATTTTGCTCTTTGCTCCAGAAAGAGGCTGATGATGTTTAAGTGTTTATCCTGGAATGTTAATGGGTTGAATTCAGCACAGAAAAGGAAGAAATTATTTACATATTTGAAACAATTTAATAATGATATAATTTGTTTACAAGAAACGCATATCACAACTCAAGATTAAAAATATTTGATAAACTCCAAACTAGGAACACATTTTATATCTTCAACTTCGCAAAAAAAGAATGGTGTGGTTATTTATGTAAATAAAAAGTTAACAGCTAAAGTTATAGAAACAGATGAAGATGGTAGGTTTGTAGCAATTGAATTGTCTACAGCAAATGGCCAAATTCTTCTGATTGGGATTTATGCTCCCAATCAACAACAGGACTATTTCTATAAGATGTTACATACTAAAATATTGCAATGGGATTACAGATCTATTTTAATTATGGGAGACTGGAATGGAGTAATCGACTCTAAATTAGATAAAAAGAGTTTGGCAAAGTCTAGAATTAGATTACCACAGACCTTTTTTGACATGAAAGAAGATATGGAACTAAAAGATGTTTGGAGAATACATAATCCAAAAGAATTGGACTATACTTTTTTTTCTGACAGACACAGATCCTTCTCTAGGATTGACTTTATTTTGTTGACAGATGATTTACTTGTTAAGACAAAAAGAACAAAGATTTTTCCAAGAACTTTGACTGACCATAGCCCAGTATGGATAGAAATTGAGATGGACAAGGTTGAGAGACGTTCTTGGAGATTAAATGAGAATTTGTTTAGATATGAAAAAAATACAACAGAACTTAAAAAGCATTTGAAAGAATTTTTTGAAATAAATTTGAATAAAGGTACCCCAATTGAAATTGTGTGGGATGCAAGTAAAGCTTATATGAGAGGGGTACTTATCTACATGAACTCTAAACATAGACTGTTCCGACAAAAGAAAAGATCTGAACTGGAAATAGAAATAAAGAATAAAGAACAGTTACTTATTAAAAATCCAACAGATGAAAGAATACGTAGTGCTATAAAACTTTTGAAAGACCAATTTCAAATGCTTATGGCGGAACAAGTTGCAACAAACTTACAATATGCGAAGCATAACACATTTTGTAACGCTAATAAACCGGGCAGATGGTTGGCTTACACATTGAGGAAAAAACAAAGTATACGGACTATTGATAGTATTGATATTGGAGGGAAAGAAATCTTTCAACAAAAATTAATTAAAGAAGCTTTTGTGGACTATTATACTAAATTATATGCTAAAGAGGAGGTGCAGAATGGACTTATAGAAAAATATTTAAATGATAAAAGAGTTACAAAAATTACTGATCAACAAAAGGAAAGAATGAATTATCCTATAACAGAGGAGGAGATAATAGTAGCAATTAAACAGTTAAAAACAGCCAAAGCTCCTGGCACGGATGGCTTGACTGCAGTGTATTACAAAACTTTGCAAGCTGAAATGGTGGAACAACTTAGAGATTTATTTTGCAATATCCAGCAAGGGGGTAAAATACCCCCATCATGGACAACAGCTTACATATCTTTGATACCAAAAGAACAAATCGGTCCTAAAAAACCAGAGAACTATAGACCAATATCTCTTTTGAATACAGATTATAAAATTTTTGCGAAAGTACTAGCCAACAGGTTGATGCCAGTAATTCAAAAGGTGATTCATGATGATCAAGCGGGATTTATCGAGGGCAGATATATGAAGGACAATGTAAAGCAAGTAATAGATTTATTGGAATATCTTGAGAAGAATAAACAGATCCCTGCAGTGCTGGTCTTTTTGGATGCAGAGAAGGCCTTTGATAGAGTGGATTGGAATTTTCTATTAAAGACTTTGAAAAAGATGGACTTTGGGGATCAATTTATACAGGCGATTTCGGCAATTTATCAAGAGCAAAAGGCACAGATCATTATTAATGGAAGTTTGACAACAGAGTTCAAAATTGAAAAAGGAACAAGACAGGGATGTCCGCTGTCCCCACTTTTATTTATTTTAACGCTAGAAGTCTTGCTAAATACAATACGGGACTCTAATATCTTGAAAGGTATAAAGATTAGATCGTAAACGTGAGCTTGAAAGGAGGGCAGGTTTTGAGACTGTACCTAAGGTAAAATATCTAGGAGTTCAGGTTGCAGAATCAAACATGAAATTGTTTCAAAATAACTATGAGGTGTTGTGGCGAGAGGTGCAGAAAGATATGGAGACTTGGAAAAAACTGCAGCTGTCTCTACTTGGAAGAATAGCAGCAGTTAAGATGAATATTTTGCCAAGATTTCTTTTTTTGTTTCAAATGATTCCGGTGCTTAAAAGTGATAAACAATTGAAAGTTTGGCAATCTGGAGTGAATAAGTTCGTCTGGAACGAGAAGAAGCCGAGAGTGAAATTGAAAATTATGCAAGATGTTCCAGAAAGAGGAGGTCTTAAACTTCCAAACCTACAGCTATATTATGACGCAGCAGCTTTAACTTTAACAAGTGATTGGTTTGGAAGTAAAAAGGCTGGAATATTGAATGCAGAAAGTTTTGATCTTGAATTTGGATGGCATGCTTACTTATTTTATGATGACAAAGTTGATAAAGTATTTAAAAGCCATATACTTAGAGACTCTTTGATGAGAGTTTGGAAGAAGCATCGACTCAAATGGGATTATAAAATACCGCTATGGCTGGATCTTGGTCATACTTTGTGGAATACAAACATAATGTCACTCGGGGGGGGTTTATACAAAGAGGTTCTTTTTACAGATGCGGGCAGATGGCAGCTGAAGACATTGCAGACACTGTTGGACGAAGGGATTAATTTAACTTGGTTACAATATAATCAATTACAATTGAGATGGAAGAGGACCAAAAAACTGGTATTATGTTGCATGAGGAAGAATTGGTTAGACATATAAGAGAGAAAGGTCCAATGCATATCAAAAGGCTTTATAATGTTTTGCTAGAAAGGGACTCAGAAACTGAATTAGTTAAAGATTGTATGATTAAGTGGGCACAAAATTTTGAAGAACCAGTGATGTTGGAAACATGGGAAAAAATTTGGGTTCAGAATGTTAAATTTACACAGTCGCAGAACCTGAGGGAAAATTTCTATAAAATGTTTTATAGATGGCATTTAGATCCCAAAAAGTTGTCATGTATGTACCCTAATGTTCAGCCAAAATGTTGGAGATGTGAATGTTTGGATGCTACGTATTATCATGTTTGGTGGACCTGTAGGAAAGTTAAGGCTTTTTGGATAAAAATTTGGTGGGTCATGCAGAATGTTTTGAAGAAAAAAATTCAATTTTCTCCACAACTGTTTTTATTGGGTATAGTTAAGGGTTTTACATTGGGTGAAACAAAATTGATATTGTATATGATAACAGCAGCAAGATTGTTGATAGGTAAATACTGGAAGAATGAAGCTTTGCCCACTATCGAGGAATGGACTTTGAAGATGGCCAGTTTTGCAGAGATGGCGAAGATTTCAGCATATTTAAAAGATTGTTCACAAGAGACTTATGAATGGGAATGGAAAAAGTGGATAGAATATGTTCAGAACAAATATCAAACTAGAAAGTATCAAATAGCTTTTATTTGAAAATAATGTATTTGAAATATTTTAATGTAATGAGGTAAAGAAAAAAATTATACAGGGGAGGGAGGGGTTCAAGTTTATATATAAGTGTTATATTAAGGGTTTTTTATGAGTATGAGTATATTATAGTGAAGTCTGGGGGGAGGGGAGGGTTAGGGAGGGTTAGGGAGGTTGGGAAGTCTGGGGGGGGAGGCGGGGGGGGGGGGAAAGGGGTGAAAATGTAATTGTAAAACTTTTGCAATAATAAAAAAAAAAACTTGGATAGTAGAAATAACTCAGAATCCAATAGAGAGAAAACCAGAACAATTTCTGTTAGGAATTTCAATAGACAATTATACTAAAGAAATACAGTACCTTATATTGCATATATTGGCTGCAGCATGTATCATATATGCACAATATTGGAAGAAGGAAACACTACCGACGGAAGAGGATTTAATTAAAAAAATTCTAGAATGTGCAGAATTAGATAAATTAACTAAAGAAATTAAGGGGAAGGAAGAATCAAAGTATTATAAGGTTTGGAGTAGATGGTATGAATGATTGAAACATAAGGAAATAAGTTAAATGAATGAAGAAAGGAGGGGGAAAATGTGTATGATCTTTTCTTAGTAAAGAAGAAATGATATAAAGTAGAAAACGAACGTCAAATAAGTTTATACTTAAATATTTGTAAATATTGATGTATAGAAAGAGCAGACCGCTGTGTATAGCTGAAAAGAAAAGTGATATTTTTCTTTTTTGTGTTATTTTTTGTTATATGTATATGTTTGATTTTTAATGTGTTTTTAATGTGTTTAAAATAAAACATTTTTTATATAAAAAAAAAAAGCACTGGGGCTCAGGCTACAATTCTGTCCAACACGAGTATGTGAAGGTATACTTTTAGAGAAACAATAACATCTATATAGGCTTTCAAATGAGCGTTTGAGTATACGTAAGAATAAGAATCTAAGAGTAAGGATTCTATGTTTTATTTATTTATTATTTATTTATTTTATTTATTCAATTTATATGCTGCCCCTCTCCGAAGACCCAGGGCGTTTAACTTAGCCAATTTCTTCCCCAAAATGTTTCTGTTTATAGAGTCAAAAGCAGCATTGAGATCTAGAAAGATGGTAAACAGCTTCTTGCCATTAATTAGTTGTTTTGTTATCAGAAGGTGTAAAATAAAACAAATGTCTATTGTGGAGTGCTCTAGTTTAAATCCAGCTTGTTCCTCCATTAAGCAATTTATTTCCATTACCCAGAATTCTATTTTAATCAAATATTTAAACAGAAATATTTCTTCAGTTTTCCTTTCTATCAATATGTCATAATTAAATTATTTTCTTTAGGATTTTATATGCTATATTTATACTGCAAAGCAACCTACTTACTTTCTTTAGAGTTGTTGATTTCTGGCATTATAAATTAACAAAATAATTTATTTGAGCACTATATAAACAGAATCTTTTGGTGTAAAATAATTAGATATAGATAAATTTTATCATCAGTAGATCAGCAATTATACCGTTAGTAAAAGGTTAAAATATTTTGTTTGTAGCAAACAAAACCCTAAAGAAAAATTAAGAGATTAAAATTACCAAAGTAACACTTAACACAATATTAGGATTGGTTTATTTTCAGAAATTTTAAGTGTTGGTTTTTACTATTAATATATCTTACCTCTTCAGATTTGAAAGCTTGCTTTGAGTGTGTATACTTCAAAAACCTAAAAGATAAATGCATTTGATTAAATGTTATGAATTCTATATATTTATAACATTTGATTAAATGTTATGAATTCTACAATTCAAGTGCTTCTATTAAGATAGCCTTTCTCACTTATTTTCTGCAGTCCTAGGGATCAGTGAGAAATCATGATTTTAAAAAAGTTTTTTTAAGTTTGCACATCTTATAATGCTAAGGTTATAATGCTAAGGTTCACAGGGGTTAGAATTTTTATATGCCTCAATTCAGTTTACTGATCATGCTAATATGATGATTAATCGTGAGCTTTAGTTAAATTTTTATGCAGATGTTCACCAAGAATTATTTCAAAAGAAATATTATTTTTCTCTAGAAAAAAAATGTTGAGAAAGAATGCTCTTAGCTTAACGCTTACTAGTAATTTAATACTATATTATTTAGGGAATGCCTCACCAGCAGATTGACCCATATCACCACTACAAAATAATGGCTTGGTTTGCATATATTGCTAAGAGATAATGTGGAGAGTAAAGCTATCTATCCTCAGAAAGAAATAATGGTTTACAATAAAACACAATGGTTTTATAAGATACAATGGTTCACAATAAAATACAATTTGAAATTATGGGCTCCTATTGATTTACAAATTTTGGTTTGTGTACTCATGGCTTACTGTTGGTATATTGTATCTTTCTCGTTTCTTCTAGGGACTGGTGCAAAAAATGAGAAAATAAGCAGGAAATGGCTGAATCTTTTGACTGACCACTAAGTAAAGTCTGGCTTCTTTACTGATCTAGGATTGAACATCATGCTAAATAAAAAATAAAAGACTTATGGATTGCTAGATTGCATATTACTCAAACCAACCCAGAGAGATATGAAAATTTTGTTTTCACCTTGCAACAGGGAGTACATTGGAACCAGTGTACATCATAATGAAGAAGAATATTCCACTGAGATAAAGACGAGGTAACTGTGGGTTGTCTTGCATGATATGGAAGAGTAATATGGCAACCTTCTCAACAAGAATGGGATCAAAAGTCAGCAAAAGCTGTAATGTACAAAAAGTTAAATATTCATTTCAAATTAAAATATTGCTCAGTTACTATCCAAAACATTACTCAGTTAAAAAAACCCATAAACATGCATAGCATATTGAAAATTAAGCAGGAAATGAAATATGTCTGAAAGGCAAGATGGAATGTCAATTTACCTGAATGATATGAGAAAGGCAAGTGTTGTCGGAGAGAAGCCTCTTCACCTTGGGTAAAGGTCTTATAATAGCATTATCCTGATCTCTAAAATAAATATATTTTTCTAATCAGTATATTAGTACAAAATCATTTGCTTCTATTGTCTTTTGGCTAATTAGCAGACGTTTCACATTCTTGTTTTTTCCTAGAACAAACTCTTTACTAGCTCAACATATGAATTTTATAGAGGCTGACCTCTTTTACAGCAAAGAATTATGTTTTTTGGAGTGGCTTCTTGAACAGTTTTTCACTGTCTTCATTCCCAGGAATGGACCATTTAAGATTTTTGCAATAATGAAAAATATTAGCGACCTGAAATCTAAGTTCTTTACCTGCTGGGAAAATAGCTACACATTGTGACAAGCATGTTGAGAATAAGTGTAGCCAGATCTGTCTCATTTAGCACAGCTTGTCCAGTGGCCAGTAGACACCATTTCAACTGAGGAATAACTTGCAATGGTCGCCATCCATCCATGCCTTGGGCCCAGCAGCGTGTTTTTGAAGTCAATTTTCCTTCTGTCCACAATTCCTGCATCTGTATTAGAAATTGAATACTATAATGAATACTGTTTTTGGAACAGTATGTTTGACAAATGTTCAGTTTTTGCAAACAGTAGTGAATATATCCAAGATATTTAAAATAATATTTATATTAGTCTATGTAAGCAGATATGTAAAAATACTTTATCTTGTCAAAAACAAAACAGTAAAACAATCTGGGCAGATCTAAAAGACTAATGAGACAGCCCAAATCATTACCATGCCATAAATCAAAATTTCTTGACTAAAAATAGACAATTATTCCAGGTTCATTAGAATATTTGATTTGGAAAAAAATACCTCAACTATAAAAATACTGATCTGAAAATAAAAACTTTCCCCCAATAAAAGACAAAAAACAACTCCTTGGTAGCAATCCTCACTTGGTAGCAATCCTTCTGTTTTTCATTCCCAAGGAAAGGAAAATAATGAAAGAAAGCAACTGTCCTGGTCCCCCCCACCCCCCCAAAAAAAATCCATCATGCAAATGCATAGCATGAACTGGTTATTCCTGACAACTTCATGAGTGGACTTCTAAGCACATTGTTGTTGTCGTCATCAGCCATCCAGTCATATCCGACCTTCAGCCACTATATGGATCAGCACTCTCCATGCTGCTCTGTCTCATACTGTCTCTGCCGTGTCATCCTTTATACTGTCCAGCCAGTGGATACTAGAGTGGCCCCTTCTTTTACCGCTGATCATTCCCAGCATGATTGACTTTCCAAGCGAGTCAGCTCTCATGACATGACCAAAGTATAACAGCTTCTGTTTGGCAATCTTGTCTTGTCAAGTGATATTTTCTGCAAGGTTCATGTTGTGACTCCGACCCCCGAGCCTGTTTTATCAGAAGGAGAAGACCCCGAAAGTGGAGGAGAGGAGTTGGCAATGCCTCCCTCTCCAGGACCCTCCTCTCTGGCAATGCCTCAGGTGTCCTCTGAAGGCCAAGAGATAGGCCAGGGGCCAGGCACTTAGGAGCAGCCGCAGTTGGACAGCGATGGAGATGAGTCTTGGCTGGATCCCCGACAGCGTCGCAGAGATAAGCGGACGCAGCAGAGGAAGAGGCGTGCCAGAGATTAAACTGAGTCATTGGACCACACCACATAAGGGATAAAAGGGCGTGTGGTGGCCAGTCAAGCCTTGTGACGAACAAAACTGAAAGCTAGCAAGTCATTCTGCATTTCTGGAACTTTGTTATATGCTCTGCTTGGATTGATTTTTGGACTGGACTTGATTATTCTTTGGCTTTTGTGGACTTACTTTGATGTTTCAGACGGAGGAGAAAAACCTCCCTTTGTAAGTAAAAACTTTTGGCAAGCAGCCACTGGGTTGTTGCCAATTCTGTTATCAAAGGAAATTCTTGTCTGCTGGTTTATTTTAACTCTTGGTCCACTGCTGGTGTGCGTGTGTGAAACGGGGACAGAACAGTTCCGTCTAGGATTTCTTTGTTATTTTTGCAGTTGCAATTGGAAAAATTATTGATTTAACAAATGTGCATTTGGTTGTGAGTCTTTACTCTTCCAGATGTTATTCATGCCATACATTGCAGTTCTTCAAAAGGCTATACACCTTCTGTTCTCAGGGCTGCAGTCACCACTTTGGTCAATTTTATAGCCGAGGAAGTTGAATTCCTTTACTATTTTGATAGTCTCATTGTTGATCTGCACTTTGATCTGTGTGTTCATTGTCATTATCTTTGTTTTCTTGATGTTAAGGTGCAATCCAAATTTTTCACTTTCATCTTTGACTCAGGATTAGCCACTGCATATCTTCTTGCTTTCTGGGAGCAATGTTGTATCATCAACACATCGGAGGTTGCTGATAGTCCTACCACTGATTTTAATCCCAGTGGTTAAAGTCCTCCAATGTGTATTTCTCAAAAATATTTCTGTGCAGATTCGACCGGAAGCGTCGTGGCGAGACAGTTGGGAATTAGTGGGCTCTGATGAGTCTTGCAAAATTCTGGGCTGACAAACCGCTATATTGGGGGGGGGGGTCCTTCGGACCAGATCTATCCTGTAGGGATGGAGAAGGAGAGGCACCTTGGATGATTAGGAGGAACAAGCAAGTTCCTTGGAGGTTGGAGGAAACTCTTTGACTCAGTAGTGGGGGCGGCGGCCATAGCAGCGGCCATAAAGCTGGGGAAACCGGACTAAATTTTGAGCAGGAGTGGTGATTTGGACGGAGTACTGGTACTGGATAAGTGATTGCCAGCTCGATGGCTTCGAGATAGAAAACGCCCACACAGCATGAACAAACGAGACGATACCTCCCGCCTACCAGCCATTTGGAAACCCGCCCTTATTGACAAACGAGTCCCTAACACGACGAATGACACCAGACCCACACTCACGAGAGCCACACAGGATGTCACCACCACACATCCACGCAGAAAGCAGACTCAAACCCACACTGATAATGAGCCACGACCAAGGACTAGAAGCCAGACCGCAGCTACATCATTAGCCACTTTAAACCCCTCCAATCCATACATGAAGCAGACTGACACCCACCATGAAGAGCTTGCACGGCCACAAACACGAAGCCAAACAACAACAACGCAGCTCACCAGCTCAAATCCCCCTGCAACTCAGACTAAGCTGAGCACAACCAAGCCCCCACCCAAACAGAACACACCCCCAGCCAATCAGAGCACAACCAACCCCCCATCCAATCAGAGCACAGCCAAGCCCCTAACCAATCAGAATACACCTCCACCCAATCAGAACACAGCCAAGTTCCCACCCAATCAGCTCACACCCCCACTAGCAGTTAAAAGGAAGAGACAGCTGCGATCTCACATTGCTCCTGGAAGCACGAAGCCGAGAACACCAGCCTGAAGATGACGAATGAGACTTCGTCGAAACGTCGCCAAGACACTTCCAATTTTACGTGGGAGAAGACCCGAATAACCAAAGACCTACATACAAACACCCGCGAAAACCTGAGAAAACATATATATATATATATATATATATATATATATATATATATATATATATATATATATATATATATATATATATATATATATATATACTTGAAAAAGCAATGGAAAATTGGGTTTATTTTTAAAAATAATTGGAATTGAGAAATAGAAATGAATGACTTTAATGTTATATACTTATGAGATACAATATATTTGATTGTAGTATTTGGATAAGCTGGGAAGGAAATGGGTTATATATGTAAAATTGTATGAATTCTACCATATTTTTCGGAGTATAAGATGCACCTTTTCCCCCTAAAAGGGGGTGAAAATTTAGGTGCGTCTTATACAAAGAATGTAGCCCTGCCGAAGCTCTGGCCCCCACCCTTTGGCATCTGACTCACAGCAGTTACCTCCTTGCAAGCAAACAGCAAGAAAAAACAGCTCCTTTCAGCTTCAGCACAGCCTAATTAGCACAAGTTGATTGGATCGGCCTCCCGACTCTCAGCTGATTTGCTCTCAGCTGTTTTGCTCAGGGCTCTGCTGCTTGCTGCAAAGAGGTAAATTGCTGGAGCAGATTTTTTTTTTCCTTGTGCTAATCAAGCTATGCTGAAAATGAAAATGAAAGTAAAGCAGGCTGTTTTCTGCAACGAGCCAAAATTGCTCAGAGGCAGAAGCAGAGGCAACTACTAAAAAAGGTAGGTGTGTCTTATACTCCGGTGTGTCTTATACTCCGAAAAATACAGTAATATCTATAATTGGAATAATGGAGTCTAGGGAAAATATTTGAACCTATATTATGTTGTGAAAAGGGAGCAATGGGGAAATATTTGAATAAGATGATTTAGAGTTAGGGTTACGTTTTAGAAAAATGATTGACTTTAAATTAAATTGAAAAAAGTAATGGGGGGGGGAAGAAAAATTGACTAAGATTAGAGATTAGGGCAAATGGTAATATTGGTTATATACCAGAAGAAACAGAAGGAAAATAAAACAAAAAATTAGAGAGAAAGAATATTATGGCAAAAAGTGAAATATATAAATTGTGTTGGAGAAAACTAAAAGCTGTATAAATTTTGACTTGGCCAATACTCTGTTCAGAAAAAATGTATTGTTTGTTTGTGTTTGTTTTGAAAAAAAATAAAAAACCTTTCTAAAAAAATATTTCTGTGTCCATGTTGAATAGTATGACAGAATGCAACCTTGCCAAGTGTCTTTTTCAATTCTGAACATTTTGTGTTTCCATATTCCGTTCCTACAATGGCTGCCTGAACAGAATACAATGACTGAATGAGCTGGATGTGATGTGGTAATATTCCCAGTTCTTTGAGACAGTTCCAGAGCTTGTTATGGTCAATACAATGGCTTTTGTGTAGTCAATGAAACACATGTAGATATCTTTTTGGTATTCCTTTACTTTTTCCATCATCCAATGTGGATTGGCATATGATCATGCATTCCTTTTCCTTACTGAAATCCTGCTTGTACATCAACTGTTGGTGATTGAATTCAAGTATTTCTGGATTATCTTCAAAAAATTTTTACTCATGAGTAGTATCAAGTTCAGTGGTTGGAACAGTCTTTGGTATTACATTTCTTTGGCAAAGCACTGTCAGTGTTTTGTTGGCAGTGTTCTTAGCAGGTCTTCAAGAATTCCTTCAACTCCTGGGGCTTTGTGGTTAGGCAGCTGATTCAGTGCCCACACAACATATTTCTCCAGGATATCTGGTTCTATTTGTGGTAGGTCAGCTTCTTTTCTTACTGCTTGGCCTTGCTTTTTTGTGTAAAGTTGTTTTGCATATTGCCAACATTGTTCTTTGATTGCTAATTGGTTATGCAATTCCTGCCCATTACCTCCTCTGACCATTTTTGTCATAAAGAGGTTTCCAGCCTTCTTCACATAAGTGAAACACTTGTATGACCTTTCATGGCTGGTTCCTAGTTTCTTACATTGTTCAGCCCAGTACTTTTCTTTATTTTTTCTTGCCTCTCTCTGGAACTTTCCATTTAGTCTTTGCATTTCTTCCCTGTCACCAATAGCTTTTTCTTTCCTTCCTCTTTTGCAGTCTATTATATCCATCTGGCCAATTTTGTTGGTTTCTTGTATGCAATATGTTCTTGTGCTACTTTAATGATACATAATATGTTTTGGGCTACTTTAATGACAGTTGGCCCATAGCTCGGCTAGTTGCCTTTCTGGGAAGTAGAGGAGTTCAAATCTGTTCTCAACTTCTGTTATCTGTTCTTAACTTCAACTGCATATGCAGGGAATCTTCTCGACATTAAATTTCTGAATCATGGGTGGACGTTTGACACTGCAACACCTGAATCTTACCTTGGCAGCTAACAGTTCATGATTTGATCCACAATCTGCATCACAGAATGTTTTCACAGTGAGGATGGAACTTTTCTACCTCTTCTGGCATAATATGTAGTCAATTTGGTTTTGATGTTTTCCCTTTGGTGAGATCCAAGTGTACAGTCATCACTTGGGTTGTTCAAACCATATGTACATTATGTTTAACTGTTGTTTGTGACATAGCTGAATAAAATGTTCTCCTGCCTCATTTGACATCACATACATATTATCTCAATATCCCTATCAAGGAACTGCTAACAGTGAATAACTAATAATAAATGGCCCAACCACAGAACTACCAAGGCCATTCCCAACACTGACAGGGCAAGCCACTAGAATATATATTGAGAGCAAACTCCCATCCCTACTAGCACTGATGATGTTATCTAGTTTGGTAATAAAACAATGTCAATGCCAATAATGAATGCAAGTAAACCACCAAGCTCAGAGAGTATTGAGGACCCCACATATAATTTCACCATTTATAAACATACTCCTTTCTGAGAAATATTACAAGGCCATGATCCAACACTGTATTATTTTAATATGAAACAATTTTTTTTGAAAGATACCTCATTAAAGCTATATGGGCCTCTTCTCTCTTTCTCTGCATTGCCATAATACCATTCTTTTTCACTCTCTCTTTTCATATCTGGTGCTGCTTCAATAACATTGCTCTTAAAAAGAAAAGAAAAGTAAGTTTTGCATCATGTAACTAGAAAAATAGATTTTACAATTTAAGAAGCAATTTATATGTACAAATGTCACTATCTTGTTAGAATGTATACATAGTCAGACTCATCAATTTTTCAATTTATTGGACCAAAGGATGAGAACTTAACCATACAGGGAAGGACGGATGAACTTTAGATGACAGGTATCTTAAATGAGCCAATTAGTAGTCAAACCCAAGTCTTAAAAAACACATTAAATAACCCCAATTTTGAACAGGCTATGTTTCAAATTAATTCCAATGTGATAAATATTTTTGTTTTTATGAGAATCTGCACTTATTTGTATTTATACAAAGCTTAAAAAAATAAAAATGCCATACTTGGAATGGTACTGTTGCCCTGCTTGTGTGAAGATGGGCCAGAGTAAGGAGATCCACAAGGATTCTGATTCCATTTGAATCCATAAGCTCTTTAACATTTTTCTGTAATAAGAGTATAAAGAATTTATAAGAAATCGCATACTTTTAAAAATGATTTTTTCTGATCTAATTTTTATTGTAAGGCATGCTAATCTTAAGGTAAGAAGAAAACACAACCTTAGAAAAGGATGTTGGTCTTACCTGACACGTCTCTTCTCAGTGCGCTGCGGGAGACTCCAAGCAAGGGTTAACTCAAATCCTACTGCCAGAGACTGGGTTGATAGAGTTCCTTGGCCACGCCTCTCTTGCCTGGCTGAGCTTCAGTTTTTTGACGAAGTCACGTCAGAGTAGCAGACCGGCATCTGTAGAGAGATAAACGTCCCCTGGACTCCTGGACCTAGGACGGTCGGCAGGGCAGGTCTTGGATTCTCCCGCAGTGCACTGAGAAGAGACGGGTCAGGTAAGACCAACGTCCTTTCTCCAGTGTGCTGCTTGGAGACTCCAAGCAAGGGATATACCCAAGCCTGAACTAGGGGAGGGAGACCGGCCAGTCCCTGGTCCCCGCGGTGGACCAGTGGAGTGAGCCGTAATTTGTCTCGAGACAGGCCGGGCCTGCATCTCATAGGCCTTGGAAATGCAGGCCTTCAACCAACGGCCAATAGTAGAAGAAGTCACCTTCCTGCTCATGGTTGCAGGCTGGAAGGATACAAAAAGAGATTCTGTCTTCCAAAAGGAAGAACTCCGTTCGATGTACCTACGGAGAGCTCTCCTGACATCCAGGCATGCCAGTGTTCCTCCACGGGATGATAGGGACCCGGGCAAAAATTAGGCAAGATGAGCTCCTGGGCTCGGTGGAACCAGGAATTCACCTTTGGCAGGAACGAAGGTTCCAAGCAAAGGACCACCCGATCTGCATGAAAAGTGCAAAGGTCCTCCCATACAGACAAGGCCACCAATTCAGATATCCTCCTGGTAGATGTTATTGCCATGAGGAACGCCACCTTCTCTCGCACACCTCTTTGAGGAGGTCTGGATGCAGGCGTCACTCTGAGTGGTCCTGGGTCATCCTGCTCAGCCAGTCCACCTGCACGTTCGTTACTCCGGAGATATGTTCTGTCCTGACCAAAGACCCAGCCTCTCCATCTCTGCCATGAGGGACCTGGACCGGGTGCCTCCCTCCCCATTTATGTGGGCTTTTGTGGCCACATTGTCCATCAGAATGAGAACGTGCCGGCCTGACACTGTCTCTCGGAAGTGGCATAAGGCCAGGTGAACCGCCCTCAGCTCCAGCCAGTTGATGCTGTTCTGGAGCTCCATCAGGGACCACCTGCCCTGAACCACCTGGATTGGAGATGGGCTCCCCAACCAAAGAGACTCGCTTCCGAAGTTATTGTGATGCACTGGCTCACCCTGTAGGGGCATCTCTGCCGCAGGGCTGGGGAGGCCCACTAGTGTAGTGACCTCAACACCCTTTGGGTGAGTCTCACTTTGAGGCATGAGTTGCTCTTGCTGGCCTTCTGATGTGGTAGAAGGAACCACTGCAGTGCCCAGGCATGCAACTATGCCCAGGGGACTATGGATAGGCATGAAATCATCTTCCCCAATAGTTGAGAGAGAAGGTTTAAGGGCACCAACTGCATAGCCACTATCCCGGCCACTAAGGACTGCAGACTTTCCAGTCAGTCTGGTGAGAGAAATACTTGGTCGGAGGAGGAGTCTATTACCACGCCCAGGTGAAGAAGACTGGTAGATGGCACCAGGTGGCTCTTTTTGAAGTTGTCCGTGAAGCCATGATCTTGGAGTAGCCGTATCACAGTCTGGACCTCCTGTTCCACTCGCGAGGCTGATCTGGACTGGATCAAAATATCGTCCAGATAACATTGTAGACGAATGGGTAGCGCCCTGATGTGGGCTGCTACCACTGCCAGAACCTTTGTGAAGACTCTTGGGGCTGATGACAGGCCGAATGGCAGGGCCCGGTATTGGAACTGGCGCCCTCATAGGAGAACCGCAGGAACCTGCAATGACAGGGGCGGATTGGTAAGTGCAAATAGGCCTCTTTGAGTTCTATGGAGGTCAACATATCACTCTCCCTGATACAGCCCAGGATGGATTGCAGGGACTGCATCTTGAATCGGCGATAGATCACGTGGGCATTCAGCTTCTTTAAGTCCAAAATTCCCCTCCAGCCCCCCAAACTCTTGGGCATCAGGAACAGGATTGAGTAAAGTCCTTGGCCCTCCTGGCCATCTGGAACCGGCTTGATGGCGTTGATTTCCAACAGATGCTGGATCTCGGGTTTCCATCAGCTGACATTTTTCGGCGTTCACTGGTACAGTGGGAAACATTGTGGGATAGTCATTTCCCGCATCAAAAGGAGCGACCTCCTGACCCACGAAATGGCCGCTTGATCTGATCCTGCCGTCTGCCCCTGTCATGAAAGGACGACCGATCTGGAAACCGTTCGTGCCCGATAGGAAGGCCTCTAGAACTGGGCGGAGGGGGATGTGGCATCGGCTGACTGGAACTGCGGCTTCTGATGGTAGTAAGGTAAGGCCCTACGATCCGCCCTCCGGTGCAAGGAGGGAAAGACCTTCTTGTCCTTGCCTTCCACAAGTATGAGGTCCAAGGCTTCCCCAAACTAGTGTGCCCCTTTGTAAGGGGCGGAAGCCAACCTCCATTTGGATCGCATGTCCACCTGCCAATGGTGAACCCACAGGAGGCATCGTGATGTCACAGGAGAAACCAATGCCCAGGACGTAAACTTGGTTGCGTTTAAGGTCACATCATCCGAATATTCAGTGGCAGCCATGAGCTTATTCAGGTCCTGATGCAACCTAATCTCATCCGGTGGTAGTCTGGCTTGCATCTGGCGCAACCAGATCAATGTGGCCCTACTGAAAAAGGAAGCTGCATTTGCTGACCTGATGGCCCAAGCTGCAGCTTGATGAGTTTTGTGAAGTGCCATTTCAGCTTTCTTGTCCTCAGCCTTCAGACCTTCCGCAATATCAGCCAGAAGAATGGCCGAAGAAGTAAGTGTTGCCACAGGAACATCCACCATGGGAATCCGGAGGAGCTCTTCCAGGTCTGGTGCAGCGCAGTAAAGTTGCCTTTCATTGCCAGAAGGTGCAGCAATCGTACCAGGCTGTGCCCATTGGCGTTGCATAACATCCAAAAACAGCAGAGGCGAGAGAATGGTCTCCTGGAACAGGTTCGGAAAACAGACCTTCATGAGGATCTTGGAGGGCCTGGGGCTGCTCTGAAGAGGCGCCCACTATCCCCCTGTTGGTGGTAGCCTTCGCCTTGAACAACAAAAACTTAAACAAGGCAGAATGAAACAGGCCTGAGAAGGAAGGCTTTTCAGGGGTCATGCCCTCATCATCTGAGAGCTCCTGATTTCCCAGATTTTCCTCCCCCTTGAGGGCATCAGCACTCTGCACAGAATGTTGTGAATGTTGTGATGCAGATGGCTCAACCACCGGAATGTAAGCTGCTGGAAGCTACACCTGTTGATGGGGCGAGGGATGACGGGACAAGCTGTTATGCTGGAAACCTGCAGCAATGCCTTGTGCAATAACATCAGCAATGAAGGCTTTCATGTCCATAGACAGCCCAGATCCCTGGGCCTCCCCTGGACGGAGCCCTGCCGCAGTGGGAGTAAAAGTGGCCTCTGGAACAGATGTCCTAGTAGGGACTGGCCTTGAGTGCCTACTAGTGGAGGGCACAGCAGCCAAAGGTAGAATTTCTTCCTCCTGTCCAATAGGAAAAACCGACCTAATCTCCCCAGCACCTTCTGGGGAATGCATGCCCAACACCTTCTGGGGAATGCATGCTCCACGCTTAATTGAGGAGACAAATCAGGCTGCAGAGATGCAGGGAAAACCTCTGCTGCAAGGTAACCAGTTGGCTCCTGTACCTGCCTCAGGCTTTTAGAAGCATGCTTCTCAGGTGTCTTTTGGCATCTTTTTCCAACGCAGCATAATCCTCCTTAGACCGATGCCTCTTGGAGATTTCCTTGTGAGATGCCCCTTTGGAGGCAGCCCTGGTGAGTCTGGGGCTGCATTCATCAGCTCTATGGAGCCTAGGGGGATCAGAGAGTTCCAGAGGTGGAGATAACTACTGTCAGCCATTCTGCCACTCACACACAATTTATACAGACCGGATCAAGGAATGTCCACCTGATCAGGTCCCCCTGCAGCCTCAAAGGATAAGCTGGATCCTCATGGCAGGCCCTGGGAGATCAACACCAGCACAATACTTCCAGCTCCGGAGCTAGCAAAAGAAACAATGCCTTTGCTCCAAATCCCAGTCATGTCTCCTGCTGGGCTAGAAATGGAGCTGGAGTGGAAAGTTTCCACTCACAATCCCCCAGTTGCGCAATTACAGCTCCTAGGCAAGCCCACTGCTCTGCGCATGCGCTGGGGTGCCTCCATGCCTCTCAGCTGATCAGAAAAAAGGCGCGAAGGCAGAAACTGCCCCCCCCAGCACTGCGAGGCAATCTGCAAGGCTGCAAGCCTCCAATCATCAAAAAATGAGCTGAGCCTGGCAACGCTGCCGGTCCTACAGTTCTGCAGCTCCACAGCTGATAATAAACGGTGTGAGAGCAAATTCCAGCTCTCCTAACACCCCTCCTCCTTACAGCCGGCCAAAGAGCCTCACAGATAGAAAAAAAAACGAGGCGCGAAAGCAAATTCCAGCTCTCCTAGCGCCTCTGCTCTGAAATCCCACATGGTGGCCACCAGAGGGTCCAATACACGGGAGCTATGAGCCTGGCAACGCCGCAGCTCAAAACACCTTCCCCCACCTAAAAACAAAGCTGCCAGGAGAATGAGGGCACGATAAAAGCCCTCCCAGCACCACGCAAATCAAATAAACACGGAGTATGTCCCTCCAGCTGGACAGTTACTCCGGAGCTGCTTCCCCCACCATAGGTGGTGGCAGTTTTACCTCTCACACAGATATACCAGCACACCCACCAGCGGCTAGGTGGGTTAGAATCCAGGGGCCAGCAACACGGAGGATCCCCATGCAAGGGTTGACCCCGGATATGCTGCTTACCTAAAGTAAATCTCTTCAGGGTGGTGGCCGTTGGTCCAGGCTTGCCAGAGTAGACCAGCTCATTTACCCGCAACATGCTGGCCCCTTTGGCAAAAAATTCAAAGATTGAAGACTCCAAGCAAAAAAATTCTATTGACCTAGACTAAAGTTGATAGAGCAAATTAATACATGTCTCTCTTGGCTGGACTGAGTTGAAAAACTGAAGCTCAGCCGGGCAAGAGAGGCGTGGCCAAGGAATTCTATCAACCCAGTCTCTGGCAATAGTATTTGAGTTAACCCTTGCTTGGAGTCTCCAAGCAGCGCACTGGAGAATAAAGAGATCTAGTGATAAAATTGTAACTAGCTTCTATTTATTTATAATCTTTCATTTTACATCATTTACTGATTTTATTAGTAATATTACATTTCAATAAATTATTGAATAAATGATGAACAATTGGTACTTGCTTTCCCTGTTAACCATTAGTATATATTTTGGTAAAGGCACCCCTCTTTATTTTTATTAACATTAATTGATAAGTGCGGAGGTTCCAAAATTCTCCTATATTAATTTTTACTTTTTAAAAATGTGATTTCCCAGAGAAATCCTACTTTTAAGTGTAAAGGCTATAAAATTCATTAGTTGGATACATTACTGGCCCTAACATATGTCCTTACCATTATTTTATAGCAGAATTTTAAAAGTGTGAAGTGAAAATAAGTTTCTTTTAAAAAGCTAGTATGTATTTAGCATAAATTTAGCATTTATTTAGCAAAAATATGTGCTGAACAATTTCAATGGCTAAAAATATACCAAAAAGTGTAAAATTAAAAAGAAAACAACTCAGAATAAAAACAGTTCTAAGCCAAAATGAAAAGATATGTTTACAGATTCCTTCTAAATATATTTTGCTCCAACTCAGCTTCAGTCAGTTTTATAATAAAAAACTCACAATATGAAAGACAAAATTATTATTTATGTGGAAACTGGCTCATTAATGATCTCAGAATGCAGAGAGGACAACTGAGAATTAGACTATCCTGAAACATATTTGAAACTACATTGTATGACTTTGTATACTGTACACCATACTGTACACAGTACACTGTAGTAAACCATTTGAATACAGTTTGAAATACAAGTGATAACTAGGGTACTGATTAGTCATGTGACATCTTAGGATGGTCTGCGTTTGAACTGAAACATATGCATTTTAAATATTTTTAAAAAATCTGTACCATGAATTAAACAGGCTCAGTCTGAGCACAAATGTGGGGGTGGGTGAGAAGAAGTGACGAAAAACCAATATCGGTGGCTAACAGGAAGTAGATAAGACTGGTATTCTTTCCTCCCTGTAGTGTTCCTGATATGGGTTGGCATAACCTACCAGTCAACCAGCTAGCCTTTTCTCTGTCAACCCCTATGATATCCCACTGTCCTGCCTCTAAATTTTTGAGGCAATAACAAAAAAAAACAAAAAAAAATGCATAGGGCTTCAGGATTTTTGGTTCTGCTTTACATTATTGCCTTATCTGTCCTACCCTATTTGCCCAAGAATCTGTTTCACTGAAACAACCAAAAATCATCCAGACTCTAACATTATTCTGCTGAAAGAATTTGACAAAACTTCAAAAATGTGAAGTAAGTTCTAGGTTTGAATCAAAACAATGATTATTTAGAGGACATCTATGGTAATTTATCAACTTGATTGCAGCATTGTGGGCTAATCTTAATTTCTGGACTGTTCAAGAGCTGCCCATGGTGGGCATCTTTGCAATAATCCAGTCTTGGGTTTTCAGGACATGGAGGATAAGCATCAGGAAGAGATATGTGTTTATCACTTGTAGTTGATAAATGATCCCTTTTTCTATAATTACTATACTGCAGTTTATTTTTATATTTAGATAGATTGTCCAAACAAAACAAATAATGTACTTTGTAAATTTTATAAAACCTACAAATATACAACCACTAAATTTTATTTTAATTCTGAAAACATAACCTGACTTCATTTTATCATCTTTGAATCATATATACAGCTGGTCCTTGCTTAGCAACCAATAATGTATCAGCTGTTCAAAGTTACAATGACACTTAACAAAGAGGCTTATGACCAGTTCTCAAACTTGTAGCCATCACACCATTCTCATGGTTGTGCTTGGCAACTGATATGCAATTATGATGGCCAAGGTGTCCTGCAGTCATGTGATCATCATTTGTGAACTTCACCACTGGCTTTTGACAAATACAAAAGCTGGCAGAAAGTCACAACTCGTGATTATGTGATATTGCGCTTAATGGCCTCAAGTGATTTGCTAACAACTGCAACTAGAAGTTCTGCTGTTAAATAAGCAAGTTCACATGATTTTTCTCTTTACCGCTATGTCACTTAGCGGTGGAGTTGCTGGTCCCAATTATGGTTGTAAACTGAGATCTATCTATATTATACATTTCAGTCAAAAGATTATTCATTGAATAAAAGGTATTTTGCGACACTAGGCTGATCCTGAATAGCCCAATACATTCTTATGACCCTAAGCCCATTTGCATTTTATTTATCAAAAAAATCTATTGAAGGTAAAGGTAAAGGTTTCCTTTGTCTTGTTGAGCCTGACTCCAGAGGTGGTGCTCATCACCATTTCTCAGCTGAAGAAGCCAGCTTTGTCTGAAGACACTTCTATGGTCATATGGGCATATCCTGCAACCAGGATACTATTCCATGAGATGCATGGAATGCTGTTATCTTTCCACCGAAATGGTACTTATTTATCTATTTGCATTTGCATGCTTTTGAACTGCTAGGTTAGCAGGAGCTGGAGCAAGTAATGAGAGATCATCCTGTCATGTGGTGCTCGGATTTTGAGCCTGGGCTGTCAGCTATCCAGCTGACTAGCTCAGAATCACAAATAATACTTCTCATAATGTAGCCAAAATAGTTTGTCTAAATACTCCTTAAACAAAACATTAAGCTGAAATTAATCCATCCACTTAAAATAATTCTATCAAATTGTTGTCTTGTTATAAAACATACAAATAAAGCTTATATATTATATGATATAATACCATCATTAATACAATGATATGTTTTCCATTATTTTATATTTATAATAAAAAAGCCTGAGTTGTTTACAGACAGATCTGTACATGGTTAGAAATTTCAATGCAAGTTGTTTGAATTCTTGCTCACCTTGTTAAGAATCAGTTTGTTAAGGAATATTATCAGCCGGTCCCGTTCCAGTCTGTCAGTGCACTATAAAAAATATAAGACTTGTTTTTTAACAGAAAAAGCATGAAAATGTGTGATTAAATACTATCTCACTTTCCTTTAATGCAGGGGTATCAAACTCAATTTCATTGAGGGCTGCATCAAGGCTATGGTTGATCTCAGGGGGGCTCTCTGGCATTGTCAACTGGGTGGGCGTGGCCAGCTTGACGCCACTCCCCAAATTGCTTCCATGTATCCTCTTTGCATTGGGTAGACCGGATCGAAGCCACACTGGCCCGATCTTTCCTCTTTGCATTGGGTAGACCAGGACAACACCGCGGGCCGGGTCCGACCACATTGCGGGCTGGATCTGGCCCATGGAGTTTGACACTGCTGCTTTAATGCATCATTAGCAACATACTTAAATACCATTATCTTGCAATCTCCAAAGACTGAAAATAATGAAAACACTATGACTTTTGGAAATAATAGCCTTGTTTCCACAACAATTACAATAAAGCAAGTCATCAACGTAATCAAAGCTTCTAATCAATGGTTAAAGCAAATCACAATATCACACTAATTAAATCAAAAATCATTTCCTGGGAAACACGTAGCTCTGGTGATTTCCTCCAGTACATATCTAGGATCCCATGAATTCTTACGCCTAGAGAACATGAGCAAAGTTTCACAGTATGACCACTAACTAGCCAGCTTCTCATTGTTCTAGCAGTCAGTCAACAGAGTGGTTTGGCCATTCCAGGCAATATATGGGAGATGTGCTTATGCTGCCAAGTCTTTGTACCAAATTGTCATGGGAAGGATTTTTCAGCTGCTCTTCTTGTTAGTTTGTTTGTTTATTTGAAGGAGGGTACAGTATAGGTAAACTGATTATATTTAGGATTTCTTCTAACACAATTGACTGCAAGGAATCAATTAACTCTGTGCATGACTGTTTAAGATAAAATGAATGTTCCGGGGTGAATTGATTTAGTCTTGTGACACTTCTTTGGTAAATCTCATAATACATAAATCTTACTAATCCAAATAAGGTTGTGGGAACAGGGATGCCGAAAACAGTAATGACAGAACATAATGATAAAGCACAAATATTGAAGAGTTCCACAGAGCCCTAACTATTAAAACGAGCAAATTCAAATGACAATGACAGTTGTTCCAATATATATATGTCTCTTTGCCTGTCTACATGTGTCACATGCCTACATGTGTCACATCCAAAAATGTGATGCCCCAAAACTAGATAATGCTGAAGTTTCATAAAATATCTTTCAAGGGAGGGATTCAGAACAATGTTGTTGCGATTATGGCAAAATCTACAAAATGTATTTTTCAACCTGGCTTTATTGTCTACAATTCATGATTATTTAACATATTTTAATGCCTTTGGAACACAGGAACAGATACAATAAAAACATCAGTTCTAGTAAGGTCTATACTAAATAAATTCAGGAAATAATATCAATTTCAATTCTCATGAAAAATATTCAAAGACAAATCTTAGCTGCTTGCTAGCCAAATTTGGAGAGAGACATTAATAAATCACATTTACTACCTACTTTCCAACTGTGCAATAATTTAGGAAATACTTACTCTTTCCAACATCCCTACAATGTATCTAGTATCACCAAAGGGACCAATCTCCTCATAGCACCTTCCATATACAATAGCCAGGGCTTGTAAGCAGAGACATTTCATATTTATTTTAGGAGTGAGCAGGAAACGATGATACAACTCATTGAAAAATTCATACCTGTCAAGAAAAAGGATAAAGAATGGTTTAAGACTTAGTCTTTATATCTTAAATGCAACTTTTAAGGTTAAGATAATAACAACTTACGATTTTTTTATTGCTTCACTTTCTTCACTCTCATCTTCTTCTAAAAGCAATCTCAAATAATAATCCCCTATTTTAATTTCTTCTGACAGGCATTCATATTTCACCTTTTACAAAGAGAAAGTAAAGAAGGTTCTAATACATATGAGAAATGAAAATAATATAAAATCTCAGATTTTTTTGTACAAAATGAGATCATAAGAAACATTCTCATATGTAGAAGATGATAGGAGAATACTTGCTTATTCTAGGGACTATGTACATATCTGAAGAAGTGAATTTATTTCTGTTTACAACTATTATTTTTATGTGACCCCATAAAGCAATCACTAATTGAATAATGAACAATCTCAATTACCCATTAGGATTAATAAATCTCACTGAACTGAATTCACTTATTCTAGAAATGACATCACAGGAACTGGAGCAAGATTTATTTATTTATTTTCTGGAGCTAACATATTTTTCTAGTCGAACATAACTGAACAACTTATATTCACTTCTACAGTAAAAAGGTCAAAATACAACAGTATAATAAAGTAAAACAATACAAAAAAGAAATAACAAAACATTTCTAGAAAGTTCAAAGCCAAAAGGCAAAAAAAATATGCCAACCATAGGTAAAGATGAGAGTTCTAATTTATCTCAGATATGCTTCTATTTTTTTTAAAGTCCAGTTTCCATGACTTTCTTTAAACTATATCATATAGTTTCTTTAAACTATATACTCTACTCTGATCTCAAGAAGCAGACTATTTCTAATAAGCGAGGAAGCAACAGAAATGCTTAACTCTTTGGATCCTGTATATGACATCCTTAGGATGGAAAGAATCTGAATCATAATCATAGTATATCAGCAGAAGCCACTGGACAATTCCATAGATAACCAAGACTGGAGGTATATGGGGCTTAACTTGATAGGCTAAATTTTCTTACTTTTATAATAACCCCAATGATTATAATTCCAATAGGAATTTTTTAAATAGAAAGGGCACTGATTTGTATCTATGTAAATAATTTTAATCAGAATTTTATGTACTAATAGTTTAGAAATGGCAAGATGTTTACATTCAAAATAAACTAAGCTTCTAATTTCATTGGATAAATATCAGATGAAGACATACTTCAAATTCATGGTGATTCCAGGAAATGACATTGGTGCTGCCAAGTTCTCTGTCAATCTGAAATGCCCGCATTTCAGTCTCTAAGGAATCTCTTAATTCTTCTCTTGTTTTGAAATTCCAGATCAAATTGGATCTAGTGTGATCTTGGAGAAATCTATATAAGCAGTGTAAAAAACAGATTTTAAATGATAATTTTAAAAAATTATAAAGAGGAACACCATTTCTCTCTGAATTGTTTACCGGTAATAAAAGAGATCCCAGTTGGCTTGTATTTTTATCCTTTGCCTTCGTTTCCTCAGTATTACTGGCTTCTGATTGAGGTTCTACAAAATAAAGTCAATCAAATTATGTCCTGAAAATAACTGAACATACAGTGAAATGAGTTCGTGCATTTCTTTTATGAAAAGTAGAAGCTTTTTCAAAAATCTTAGGTACTTTTTTACCCATCTAAAGCAGTAAGGAGGAATAGGCCATCATATCAATATAGATCAATTTTATAAAAGTTAAGAAATGAGGCAAATGTAGCCTCAATCGTTTCTGCTTTGCACTACAAACAGTCTTGATTTACGACCTGTTTGTTTAATGATAGTTTAAAGCAACAATGGCCTCAGTAAAAATGACATCTTTGAAGTTACAATTGCCACACTCTCCAGTCATATGATCACAATTCAGATGCTTGTTCCAAAAGGTGCTTTTTCAGGAGGCAACTGGACTTCGTTTTTTCTTTTGAAGACATTTTGCTTCTCATCCATGAAGCTTCTTCAGCTCTGACAGGACAGAGGGGAATGGAAGGATGTAATCTATATCCTTTTAGAACAGTGGTTCTCAACCTTCCTAATGCCGCGACCCTTTAATACAGTTCCTCATGTTGTGGTGACCCCCAACCAGGGGTGGGTTCTAATTTTTTTTTACTACCGGTTCTGTGGGCGTGGCTTATTTTGTGGGCGTGGCTTGGAGGTCATGTGACTGGGTGGGCGTGGCTAGCTGGTCATGTGTCCGGGTGGCCATGGCTATGTGTATAGGGACTACTCAGAGGGCTGAAAAAAGTCATTTCTGACAGGTCCTCGCACTTTTGACTGATCCTCACACTTATGACCATCCTCACATTTATGCCCGTGCAGCATTTTTAACAACCATGTCACTCATTTCACAACTGCTTCTTTTCACCATGGTGATAAGATAGGGCAAAAAACGTAAAATGTGAGGATAGTCATAAATTCAAGATCTGGTCAAAAGTGTGAGGACCAGTCAAAAATAACTTTTTCAGCCCTCTGAGTAGTACCTGTGCACAAAAGGACTACCCAGAGGGCTGAAAAAAGTGATTTCTGACAGGTCCTCGCACTTTTGACCGGTCTTCGCACTTATGACTGGTCATCATTTATGCCTATTGTAGCATTCTTAACAACCGTGTCACTCATTTCACAACTGCTTCTCTTCACCATGGTGACAAGATAGGGCAAAAACGTAAAATGTAAGGACAGTCGTAAGTTCAAGGACTGGTCAAAAGTGCGAGGACCAGTCAGAAATAACTTTTTCAGCCCTCTGAGTAGTCCATATGCATAAAAGGATACAGCAATAGAGAGGGATGAAGGAAGGGAAGGGAAATTAGAGTAGGAGGGAGGGTAAGAGAGGGAGGAAGAGAGGAGGAGAAGGAGAAAGGAAGAAGAAGTAGGGAGGAGAAGAAGAGGGTGAGGAAGAGAAAGTAAGAAGGAAAGAAAAGAGAGAGGTGGTAGGTTTGAGGAGAAAGATTGCTGTACAATAAAAAAGATGAAAGGGAAGAAAGCCAACCCCAAACAAATATAAAGATATTAAAATAAAGAATGAATTGTTAAACTTTAAAGAATAAAAGAGAACAAATATGAATAAATAACAATAATTAGAAACACATACAAACATACAATGTATTTTCTTTGAACAGAGTATTTGGCTGGTTCACAAATTTAAACAGTGTTTAGTCATTTCAATTAAATTTACAATTTCTATATTTCCTTTTTGCCATATTTATTCCTCATCTATTTTTGTAAAAAATCAATATTACCCTTCATCCTCATCTCTAATCTTAATCAAATTCAATTTTTCCCTTCTATTCTATATTATACCCCTTCCCATTGTCTTCTATTTTTATATCCATCCTCACATTGGTTAATTATGTAATATTATAGTTGTTTAATATAAATTCAACATTTTAATATAAATCAATTAGTTATATAACTATCTTTTTTGTATATTAATCAATATGAACATTAATATTCCAATTATTTCCATGCAATCCAATTTCTTACAAATCAATTAATTATATTTACCAATAATAATAAACCAAATAATTTCCCCCATATATTCCTCCAAGCCACAACTTAACCATTTCTGCTTTCAACACAATATACAATTAATAGTATCTCAATTATTACAATTCCCTAGTTAAATAGAGCTTTTTTTCTTTTGTGTTTTAAAATCTTGAACTGTCGTCTTTTTCCTTAAATTTCCCATTGTTTGCACCTACCTTTTTTGGTGAGGAAAAAGAAAAGAAATCTGCCTGCCTAATTTTCCAATGTTACAGCAAAGCCAACAGCCTGCTTTACTTTCAGTTTCGTTTTTCAGCATAGATAGGGGAAAAAAAATCTGCACTCTTTGCAAGCAAGCAGCAGAGCCCTGAGCAAAACAGCTGAGACCAAATCAGCTGAGAGTCGGGAGCCGATCTAATCAAGGGCTAATTAGCCTATGCTGAAGCTCCGTGGGCCAATAAAATTACAAAAAAAACACTGAACTGTTTGTTAAATTGCTGGCTCGCCCGCCCCTCGCCCACCACTATTTATTGGCAATAGTGGTGCGAAGGGGCGGGGCAAGGCGGAACCGGCACAATCCCACCACTGGCTATAGGGCGGCCCTTTGAAGCCCCGCGGCAAGAATTTAAACAGTTTTTTTTCCTCTAGCCATCAGCTGGGACTCAGGAGGCAGCAATAGTTTGGGAGTGGGCGGGGTAAGTGAACGGCCGGCGATCCAACAGAGCAGAGAGTGAGGGTGAGTGAAGGCGTGGGGGGGGCGAGAGAGGGCTTTGGCGACCCCTGTGAAATGGCCGTTTGACCCCCAAAGTGGTCGTGACCCCCAGGTTGAGAACCGCTGTTTTAGAGGGTTGTTGAAGCACTTGGAGGATTATCTGTGTCTTTAGGGTCACCTGAGTAGTGCTCCTGTAGTCTGCAATCCAAGAAGCTTCTTCAGCTTCTATAGATGAGAAGTGAAACATCTTCAAAAGAAAAAACAAAAAGTCCATCTGCCTCCTGAAAAAGCACTTTTAGGACAATCATGACCTGGATGACTGAGAATCTCTACAGACTTTTAGCTATACAGTTTGGGATGAACAAGCTTTGAATGGTGTGGGAGTAGGAATGGATTTCCAAAGGAAAAGATTGCAGACTACAGGAACCAGGAGCACTACTCAGGTGACCCTGAAGACATAGATAAACTTCCAAGTGCTTCAATGACCCTCTAAAAGGATGCAAATGACCAGTTGTCTGAAAGGAATATAAATTATTCCATTCCCTACTGTCCTGTCAGAGCTGAAGAAGCTTCTTGGATGAGAAGTGAAACGTCTTCAAAAGAAGAAACAAGAAAGTCCAGTTGCCTCCTGAAAAACCACCTTTGGACAACCATGACCTGGATGACTGAGAATCTCTACAGACTTTTAGCAATTCAGATACTTGGAAACTAGATCCCATTAACAATGGTTGTAATATCTGGCGATCATGTGATGATAATCTGTAACCTTCCCAGCTACTTTCTGACAAGCAATATCAATTGAGGAAACCAGATTCACTTACAACTGTTTGATTCACTTAATGAGTCCATGCTTCACTTAATGACAGTTATTTGTTTAATGGCCAAAGTAAAAATGGTTGTAAAATTGGGTTTGGTCATGTGATGATTTGCTTTATGATCACATTAACTTACAAAGGAAACTCTGGTCCCAGTTGTAGTCATAAGTCAAGAACTACCTGTTATGGAGTCTTAGCAATTCACTGCAAAAGTATGGTATAAAACTACTTAACTATGTTGTTACATGGTGTGTGAGAAAGCAACTTCTTTACAATGTTTATGAAAATAACTGGAAATAAAAGACAATCAATCTGGAGAAGAATAACCATAATAGAAGGTAGGTTAGCAAGTGAAAACTTCTATATTTTTATAGAGCTGAAACATCAATAATAAGCCAAACTTAACCAAGCAATAGTTTTAATCAATTTTATATTGATAGACAATACACTAAGCTACCGTAATTCAAGGCAGTTTGCAGAAAAGAATAAAGACTCACCATATTGTTTCTATCCTAGTTGTATTTGGGAAATAAAAAAAAACAAAATTTATGTTTAATAGAAATGCCTCTCAAAAGTTTTAATATTTTACAACAATTTCCTGCAAATAAGAAATGTGTATATAATAGCACTATGGGCTGAGAAACTTAAATCATACCTCTAACTTCTACTAACCACACTACTGGTGGGAAGGGGGATGTACATAGGCCAAAGTAATAGAAAATATTAAAGGAAGCGTTTGTAAGGCCCCTCCTCGGGAAGCCTTCCCTGGACCCAGCAGAATTAAAAAACTTTCGTCCAGTCTCCAACCTACCCTTTGTGGGAAAGGTTGTAGAGAAACTGGTGGCACTTCAGCTCCTGCGGTCATTGGATGAAATGGATTATCTGGACCCTTTTCAGTCCGGTTTCAGACCTGGCTACACCACGGAAACTGCTTTGGTCACGCTGATGAATGATTTCTGGTGAGCCCGAGACAGGGGTCATTCCTCTATCTTGGTGCTACTTGACCTCTCAGCAGCTTTTGATACCATTGACCATGGTATCCTTCTGGGGCGACTAAGGGAGCTAGGAGTGGGAGGCACTGTGTTGCGGTGGTTCACCTCCTATCTCTCTGGTCGATCACAGTTGGTGCTGGTAGGAGGACAGAGGTCGACCCCTAGGCCCCTCGTCTGCGGGTGCCTCAGGGCTCGGTCCTCTCTCCCCTCTTATTTAACATCTACATGAAACCACTAGGTGAAATCATCCGATGACATGGGGTGGGATATCAGCAATATGCAATTTTTAAAGTTTTTAATGTTTTAATGTTTTTAATGTTTTATTGTTTTTATGGGATTGTTTGCATTGTTTTATTCTTTGTTGTAAGCCGCCCAGAGTCCCTTGGGAGTTGGGCGGCATAGAAATGCGACAAAATAAATAAATAAATAAATAGCGTTGGAAAATGTAATGTCATTTAATGAACTGGATATATAGCAAATGTATGAACTAAAATGGGTCTTCATTTTTCTCCACTTATTCCACAAAAAAGAGCCTAGAACAGTGATGGCTAACCTTTTTTTCCTCAGGTGCCAAAAGCGTGCATGAGCGCTATCGCACATGTGCCCGCACCCATAATGCAATGCCCCCTTCCACATGTCCCGCCCCCCTGCACATGTGTGCGATTCCCCCACATGTACATGCGACCCCCACATGCGCACACGACGTCCCCCCCACGCATGCGCGCAACCCCGCGCTTTTGGCCTCACATCCCAAAACAGCACGGGGGGGAGGGGGGGGAGGAAGTCTTTGCCTCCCAAAATGGTTGGGAGGGGGAAAAAGCCTCCAAAACAGCTGGGAGGGGAAAAAAGCCTTGCCTCCCAAAACAGGGCTGGGAGGGGAATCTCCAGAGATCTGCGAAGGCACAGGCAGCAGAAAGTGAGGAGAAAGGAAGGTCTCCCCACGCAAGCGCTGCATCTCCCGTTGCAGGGCAGACTTGAAAATCAGCTGGCCGGAGGGAAATGTGCGCGCATGGGCAGTGGAGCTGACTGGGTGACGGCTCGTGTGCCCGCAGAGAGGGCTCCACATGCCACCTGTGGCATGCATGCCATAGGTTCGCCATCACAGGCCTAGAACTTTAGTTGTAGCCACAATTGAAATTGCATAATATATGTTAGTCATACTCGTAATTTCATAAGTTGATATATCTAGTACTCTGAACCGAATGGATAATAAGACTACTTACAATGCTTCTATCCATTTCTATTATGTCAACATCAAACATCATATATTTAGCACACTAATCCATATTGAAATTGGTTTGTTTTTGGATTAGCATCTTGCACAACTCCCTCTTCAGAAGAAAACCATGCTTTACTTACAGACTATTCAGCCAAAACATAAATCACATTATGGCTAAGAACAGAGTATAAATCAGATCACAACTGTGTAACATAAAAAGTCATAACAATTTATGTACCATCAAAAAGGTACATAAATACATAAATAGCAGAAGGATGGAAGGAAAGCAAAGAAGGATGGAAGAAAACAAATTGAGAATTTGTCATACAGAGATATTTTCATACACCTAAATATATTAACTACTCAAATTATACAGATGTTCCCTTAAATTTATATTTCACCTTTATAAACAGCAGTTATTTTAAATACCAATTTCCCAGTATCAAGAAAATAGTAGGGTTGATTAGGCATCACCTTTAATAGAAGAAACTATCTTCAATTTTTCTGTAGATAAGAATATATTGATAATACATTCAGTCACCTATGAAATCAACACAACCAAACACATCTAGACAAACAACTGAAATGAAATCATATTATCATGAACACAAAAAATTAGTATTATACCTCTTTTTGTGCTATTCCCATTTTGTCTCGCCAGTGCATCAAAACCAAATCCACCTTCTCTTTAGCAAATTTTTCAACCCCTTTAGCAGCTTTTCCTGCAAGTCGTTGCCATTCTGGCACTTTATTAAACTTCCCATACTGATCCTATAGAGGAAAGTTCATCAATCACCAAAATTAATTTATAGAAATCAATTATCCACAGAAATAATGAAAACTGAGCTAAATCATTTTTACCTTCACTAAAGCCATGATATTTTTAATCAGATGTACAGTAAAACAATTCAAAAGGAAAATTTCATACTCACATTTGCAATTTTTAAGTTATCCCTAATATGCATCCGATCCCAGTCCTTTTCCGGAACAGGGTCATTACTGTCCAAGTAAGCAAGTAAACCTGATGGCTAAAGCCACATACATACAAATGATGAACACAAAGCATCAAATGCAATTACATCACTTATCAAAACTTAAAATTAATTCAAGATTTTTTATAATTTTCTACAAATTTAAGCATCAATTACTATTTGACACACATAATATACATCTTTATTTTATTCAACTGTTATTTTTAATCAGATATTTTAATGCTATTTTATGAAGTTGTCTCATTTTCCATACATCACAGAGTGGTAATTATCATGAAATGTTTCTCCATAGGTAGGGATTTTCATGTATCTTACAGTACATTCTCTAAAAACATTTCAACATTATCAATACTCGTATGATCTGCTGTTTTTTTTTAAAAGAAAAGTTTTTATTTTATGATCAAACAAATATACAATATAAGCAATCATTCGAACTATCATCAAAAAAAAAAAGAAAAAAATTTTTTAAATCCATAATCCATCTCTAAACTCAATCTTCAACCCCTCCTCACCACCCACCACCCCCGACTTCCCAGAACAAAAACAGGGCATAGATTTCACCAAACATTCGCTAAAATAAACTAGCTAACTGCAAGATTTAATAGCTCCCAAGACCCCTTAACTCCCCTCTTACAATTTCATCAACCTCCCTTTTTATAGACTCAAAGTAGCAAATAATCCAATAACTCTAAGAGTATCAAAACCATTAACAAATATTAAGCATTCAAACCTTAAAAATTCTCTTAATATATCAATAAGGTATTCAATTCATTTACAAAAACATTTTCCCCCCTCCTACTTTTCTCAAAATTCAGATATTTTGAAATCTTATAACAAAAAATAAGCCTTAAATATTCAATAGTTACATTTTCCCCCTTCGTTGTTCCTCCCTCCAACTTTCAAAATTTTAAAACATAAACATCAACGTTTTAATTAACCATTAATACATAAACTAGAAAACCAAAAAAGATTAATCTTACATTCTTACTCTCAAATATTTTAAAAATCTTAAAACAAAAAATAAACCTTAATTAATCATAATCTGTACGTTTACCCCCTCAGTCTTTTTTCCTCCCTCCAACTTTTAACTCCTAAAACATAATCATTTTTAGCCATTATCATTATTTAAGTTTCTACATTTTTTTTAAAAAAATAATCATTTTAATTAACCATTAATGCATCATATTTAAAAATCAATATTTAAATTTATACTTTTTCCCCCTCAGTAGTTATAACACCTAAAACATAATCATTTTTAACCATGAATAGAACAACTGCAAACCAAAAAGAAAGGTTAATCTTCCATTCTTGCTTTCTTTTTATATTTTTTCCAGTCTTTCTGCATCCCTCCTACTTCTATTTTGAGGAGGTTTTTAATTTTAATTTGAGGTTGATGTAACTGCAAAGATTTCCCCTTTTTGAGAAAATTTCCCCATATCGTATGATCTGCAGTTGTTGGGGTGATTTTATATTATATTAATTTATTTGATCTCTTATTAGTTTTGTTTTTTAAAATGATGTTTTATATTCTATAAGCCGCCTTGAGTCACCATATGCAAATAGGCGGCAATATAAATTCAATAAAATAAACAAACAAACAAACAAACAATCTACTAGAAACGGTCAAGAATAAAAAGGCTATATGGGGCTTAGTTATGCCTAATTATACCTTAGTTACACTAGTGTTTTTTTTGTTTTTGCTTTTTTAATCCCATCTATGAGAATTCTCAGTTTAAAAGATAGGCCCAGCAGTGGGGGCAAAGGACTCATGTTTTGAGAAATAAATTTATAAAATGGTTTGAACATGATATTACTATAATTGAGTGATGGAAAAAGCTCTGCTGCTAATTCCATATTTATAGTACAATTCAGAGGCATCTTTCATACTGAAAACTATTTCTAGCTCTGTCTAACATGCTTTTGCTGAAACATGGAAAACTCATCTAGTAACTTCTGTTAGTGCAATGACTTGCTATTTGAAAATCTACAGCCATAGTACTGCAGAAGTGTTCTTGCATTTGTAAGAGATCTTCTAGGCCAGGTGTCGGTAACCTGCAGCTACAAAGCCACATGCGGGTCTTTCATCCCTCTGCTGCAGGTCCCTGTCACCCTGTTGCAGCAGAGAAATGAAAGAGCTATCACCCTGTAGCAGCAGTGGCAATGACTGGAGCCTTAGTGTGGGAGTGAAGCGCCCCTGCACTTGCTGAAACAGCATTCCACCTTCGTCATGGTACATTTGCTGTTGCTGCCTCCATGACCTGTACGCTGCTCTCACAACACCTTGTGCAGCACAGTGAAATTTAGCATGCTTCACAATGGGGGAGACAGGGTCCCCTCCTCTTGGAGCCCATTACGACGTGGAGTCACAATGCGACCCTGCATTGTCATTGGCTCGCTCTCGCCTCCCGGATGTCGGTTGATTTTCCTGCAGAGCCGCTGGTGTTGTGAAGTCCCACCTCCTCATTGGCCAGCTGGTATTCAGCTCTCCGACAACCAGCTGATTGTTAGTATGCTGCTCCTGGACTTGTTGGCCTCCGGACGTCAGATTCTCACCACCCAGCACCAGTTCAGGGGTTCCTTGCCCCTCCCAGGGGAGTGGGGGGAAGAGAGAGAGGGAGGGAAGGAAAGAGAGAGACAGAGGGAAAGAGAGAGAGAGAGAAGAGACAGAGACAGAGAGAGAGAGAAAGAGCGGGGGAAAGAGAGAGAGAGAGAGAGAAAGAGAGAAAGAGACAGTCATGTGACTGGGTGGGAGTGAGTGATGTTGAGTTGGCCACGCCCACCCCCGTTTTGTGGCTCCCAGTGTTTTCTTTTCTGTGGGAAACTGATCCAAATGGCTCTTTGAGTGTTTAAGGTTGCAGACCCTTGTTCTAGGCCTTGGCTAATGTTTACCAATCTAAAAATATATAACAAACATTTCTACTAGAATACTTTTCATAAGGCTATTTACTGTAAAATGTCTACTGCTGAGAAACGGCTGAAGTGTCATAAATAAAAAGGCCTTCTTGAGAAACATTTTCACTTACCAAGATACGCTTCAGTAAGTTCAAAGCAGTTGTATTTTCAGCTGTCCAAAGACCCACTAGATGTCTACTCAGCTGTCTAAGAATTAAAGTGAAAAAAACATTTTATTAGAAAAAAAAAATGACGTTCAAAGACAACAGTCTTCCAACAGTATTATTGCTCAGCAACTATTCAGAATCTTCAACTATCTTCCAAATTAAAACTGCTGTGTAATCAACAACAGGAAAGACAAGACAAGAAGGGAGCTAAGACTACTATACAAGAGACTGGAGCCATGGGGGGAGCGACTCCGAAGATTTTGGATGATATTCGGTTATTCTGCTCTTTGCTCCAGAAAGATGAAGATGACGCTTAAGTGTTTATCTTGGAATGTGAATGGGTTGAATTCAGCACAGAAAAGGAAGAAATTATTTATATATTTGAAACAATTTAATAATGATATAATTTGTCTACAAGAAACGCATATTACAGTTCAAGATCAAAAATACTTGATAAACTCCAAACTAGGAATACACTTTATATCTTCAACGTTGCAAAAAAAGAATGGTGTGGTTATCTATGTAAATAAGAAATTTACGGCTAAAGTTATAGAAACAGATGAAGATGGTAGGTTTGTAGCAATTGAATTACTTACAACATATGGCCAAATTCTTTTGATAGGAATTTATGCTCCCAACCAACAACAGGATTATTTCTATAAAATGTTACATACTAAAATACTACAATGGGACTATAGATCTATTTTAATCATGGGAGACTGGAATGGAGTAATAGACTCTAAATTAGACAAAAGGAGTTCAGCGAAATCTAGGATTAGGTTACCTCAGACCTTTTTTGATATGAAAGAAGATTTGGAACTAAAAGATATTTGGAGAATACACAACCCAAAAGAACTGGACTATACTTTTTTTTCAGATAGACATAGATCCTTCTCTAGGATTGATTTCATTTTGTTGTCAGATGATTTACTTGTCAAGACAAAAAGAACAAAGATTTTTCCAAGAACTTTGACTGACCATAGCCCAGTATGGATAGAAATTGAGATGGATAAGATTGAGAGACGTTCTTGGAGATTAAATGAGAACTTGTTCAGATATGAAAAAAACACAACAGAACTTAAAAAGCACTTGAAAGAATTTTTTGAAATAAATTTGAATAAAGGTACCCCAATAGAAATTGTGTGGGATGCAAGTAAAGCTTATATGAGAGGGGTGCTTATCTAAATGAACTCTAAACATAGAATGATTCGACAAAAGAAAAGAACTGAATTGGAAATAGAAATAAAGAATAAAGAACAGTTACTTATTAAAAATCCAACAGATGAAAGAATATGCAGTGCTATAAAACTTTTGAAAGACCAATTTCAAATGCTTATGGCGGAACAAGTTGCAACAAACTTACAATATGCGAAGCATAATACATTTTGTAACGCTAATAAACCGGGCAGATGGTTGGCTTACACATTGAGGAAAAAACAAAGTATACGGACTATTGATAGTATTGATATTGGAGGGAAAGAAATCTTTCAACAAAAATTAATTAAAGAAGCTTTTGTGGACTGTTATACCAAACTATATGCCAAAGAGGAGGTGCAGAATGGATTTATAGAAAAATATTTAAACGATAAAAGAGTTACAAAAATTACTGATCAACAAAAGGAAAGAATGAATTATCCTATAACAGAGGAGGAGATAATAGTAGCAATTAAACAGTTAAAAACAGCCAAAGCTCCTGGCACGGATGGTTTGACCGCAGTGTATTACAAAACTTTGCAAGCTGAAATGGTGGAACAACTTAGAGATTTATTTTGCAATATTCAACAAGGGGGTAAAATACCCCCATCATGGACAACAGCTTATATATCTTTGATACCAAAAGAACAAGTCGGTCCTAAAAAACCAGAGAATTACAGACCAATATCTCTTTTGAATACAGACTATAAAATCTATGCGAAAGTATTAGCCAACAGGTTGATGCCAGTAATCCAAAAGGTGATTCATGATGATCAAGCGGGATTTATCGAGGGCAGATACATGAAGGATAATGCAAGGCAAGTAATAGATTTATTGGAATATCTTGAGAAGAATAAACAGATTCCTGCAGTGCTGGTCTTTTTGGATGCAGAGAAGGCCTTTGATAGAGTGGATTGGAATTTTCTACTAAAGACTTTAAAAAAGATGGACTTTGGGGATCAATTTATACAGGCGATTTCAGCAATTTACCAAGAGCAAAAGGCACAGATCATTATTAATGGAAGTTTGACAACAGAGTTCAAAATTGAAAAAGGAACAAGACAGGGATGTCCGCTGTCCCCACTTTTATTTATTTTAACACTAGAAGTCTTGCTAAATACAATACGGGACTCTAATATCCTGAAAGGTATAATGATTAGGCAAGAGGATTACAGAATAAAGGCATTTGCAGATGATCTGGTTGTTACCCTATCACAGCCAATGGAATCAATAATCCTGATGAAGGACATTATACAAGACTATGGTAAAGTTTCAGGTTTTAGACTGAATCCAAAAAAGACTAAAATGATAGCTAAAAACATGACACAAGATCGTAAACATGAGCTTGAAAGGAGGGCAGGTTTTGAGATTGTACCAAAGGTAAAATATCTAGGAGTTCAGGTTGCAGAATCAAACATGAAATTGTTTCAAAATAATTATGAGGTGTTGTGGCGAGAGGTGCAGAAAGACACGGAGACTTGGAAAAAACTGCAGCTGTCTCTACTTGGAAGAATAGCAGCAGTTAAGATGAACATTTTGCCAAGATTTCTTTTTTTGTTTCAAATGATTCCGGTGCTTAAAAGTGATAAACAATTGAAAGTCTGGCAAACTGGAGTGAATAAGTTCGTCTGGAACGAGAAAAAGCCGAGAGTGAAATTGAAAATTATGCAAGATGTTCCAGAAAGAGGAGGTCTTAAACTTCCAAACCTACAGTTATATTATGATGCAGCAGCTTTAACTTTAACAAGTGATTGGTTTGGAAGGAAAAAGGCTGGAATATTGAATGCAGAAAGTTTTGATCTTGAATTTGGATGGCATGCCTACTTATTTTATGATGACAAAGTTGATAAAGTATTTAAAAGCCATATATTTAGAGACTCTTTGATGAGAGTTTGGAAGAAGCACTGATTCAAATGGGATTATAAAATACCGTTATGGCTGGATCTTGGTCATATTTTGTGGAATACAAATATAATGTCACTCGGGGGGGTTTTATACAAAGAGGTTCTTTTTACAGATGCGGGCAGATGGCAGCTGAAGACATTGCAGACACTGTTGGACGAAGGGATTAATCTAACTTAGTTACAATATAATCAATTACAATTGAGATGGAAAGAGGACCAAAAAACTGGTATTATGTTGCACGAGGAAGAATTGGTTAGACATATAAAAGAGAAAGGTCCAATGCATATCAAAAGGCTTTATAATGTTTTGTTAGAAAGGGATTCAGAAACTGAATTAGTTAAAGATTGTATGATTAAGTGGGCACAAAATTTTGAAGAACCAGTGATGTTGGAAACATGGGAAAAAATTTGGGTTCAGAATGTTAAATTTACTCAGTCGCAGAATTTGAGGGAAAATTTCTATAAAATGTTTTATAGATGGCATTTAGATCCCAAAAAGTTGTCATGTATGTACCCCAATGTTCAGCCAAAATGTTGGAGATGTGAATGTTTGGATGCTACGTATTATCATGTTTGGTGGACCTATAGGAAAATTAAGGCTTTTTGGATAAAAATTTGGTGGGTCATGCAGAATGTTTTGAAGAAAAAAATTCAATTCTTTCCACAATTGTTTTTATTGGGTATAGTTAAGGGTTTTACATTGGGTGAAACAAAACTGATATTGTATATGATAACAGCAGCAAGATTGTTGATAGGTAAATATTGGAAAAATGAAGCTTTGCCCACTATTGAGGAATGGACTTTGAAGATGGCCAGTTTTGCAGAGATGGCGAAGATTTCAGCATACTTAAAAGATTGTTCACAAGAGACTTATGAATGGGAATGGAAAAAGTGGATAGAATATGTTCAGAACAAATATCAAACTAGAAAGTATCAAATAGCTTTTATTTGAAAATAATGTATTAGAAATATTTTAATGTAATGAGGGTAAATAGAAAAATTATAAAGGGGAGGGAGGGGTTCAAGTTTTTATACAAGTTTTATATTAAGGGTTTTTTTAATTTTTTTTACCAGATATGAGTATAATATAGGGAAGTCTGGGGGGAGGGGAGGGTTAGGGAGGGTTAGGGAGGTTGGGAAGTTTGGGGTGGGTGGTGGTGGGGGGAAAAAGGGGTGAAAATGTAATTGTAAAACTTTTGCAATAAAAAAAAAACTGCTGTGTAATCTACCTCATTCTAAACTCTTGTGATTCAGAAACATTGTATTTTTAAAAACCCAATCAATGTTAAAAGACAACTTACTACCTACTACACATTACAACAGCTTTCAATCTATCAATTTCCAAAATGATGTGTCTAGGTGTTTTACTAGAAATAAAAATAGGACAGGGATTTGGCAGGATAATTTGGTCCCCAGTTTAAAAGAATGCAGCTTCTGTGAACTCTATATGTAAATTAGATTGTAGTAGTAGTAGAAATTGTTTAGTTTAATAAGAAGATAATACTGCTGGTAGTGATATCAATGTAAGGGAAGAACAATCCCAAGCCAACAAGAAAGGGAGATAGATCACTGTGGGAAATGACTACCAAAGGCAAGCACCAACTGAAAAATAGTCCAGACAGTATAGGTAGTCTTCAATTTACAATCATTCATTTTGTGACCTTTAGAAGTTACAATGACACTGAAAAAGTGACTTGTGACCATTTTTCATACTTACAACTATTGCAGAATCCCCATGGCCATGTGATCAAAATTCAGACACTTGACAACGGGCATGTATTTATGACAGGATCATGTGACCATCTTTTGCAACATTGTTACAAGCAAAGCCAATGGGGAAGCCAGATTCACCACCGTATTATTAACTGAACAAGTGCAGTGATTCACTTAACCATGGAAAAAAGATCATAAAACGGGGCAAAATTCATTTAATAAATATCTTGCTTAACAACAAAAAAATTGGGCTCAATTGTGTTTGCAAGTCAAGGATTGTATTCAATACTATAGTAGAAATAATTGTAATCATTTAATGCAATGATTAAAGTTCTAAAACTGGGAGAGTATAAATACTAGTCCTCCCTCAGATTCGGAAACTGGCTGGGTGATATTGTTCACTCTCAATCCAAGCCTACACGATAGGCTGTTACTGTGGAGAAAATAAGAAGCATTATAGATGCTGCCTTAAGTTGTATAAAATAAAGGTGAGGTATAAATCTAACAAACAATTGGGAAGAGATAGAAAAGTAATGAATGTATATTTTTTCAGCATATAGACCTTCTACAGCAATCAGTTTCAGTATAAAAAACAAAGATCACTGCACAAAAGGCCTTAGAACATTTAAACAAGTAATTTAAGTCTGGACTCACCTATTGGTACGCATCCTTTGATCAGTGCTTATAGTAAACATAGCGGTATGCAAGTGGCGAGGTAAGGCACCTTCACTGAGAGCAAGTTCTTGCATTTTAGTTGCTATTTCTTTATCTCCCTCCTTTGGGAAAAATGGAATAAAATTTAAAAAACAATTATTTTACAGTTTAGAAGTAACTACCTGCACATAAAACACTGTTAATATTAAAATGTAAAGCTAATTGCTCATATCAATACTTTTGTTTTTATTTCCACTGTGACAAGGAACATCTGAAGCAAATCTGAATATAACTGATATAATTATTTCATCTTTAAAAATACAAAAGTAGCCTTGGAAAAAGGAATACTTTCTCATCATACAAAAATTACAAAATAATTCAAGAAGTTTCCTGGAATACATTAAGACCATAAAAGGTAATGTTATTTTTTGCAATGTCTAATATCCATTAATATTTTCACAAATATTGCCATATAAAGGTTTTAACAGCTGAAGTTCACCTGCTGTCAAAAACTTCCCTGTAAGAAAAAATAGCAATATAAAGAATTATATTAATCATGGAAGAGAATGTTCCAGAAAATTCTAAACTGTTGTTTTTTTCCCTTTGCACCATGCCAAATCTTCTCCCAGTTCATGACATTTCTTGGGCAATTTGGTGATTTCCAGGAGTAAATCTGAAGGGCTGTGAATTTAATTCTGATTACCATGTCCAGAACTTCTCGAACCATTTCTTGGTAAGAGGATTTACTTCTTGAAACTGCCAAATAATTACCAGAACAACATAATGTAGAACTAGACATGGGTTATGGCTAGATGAATTTTGCAAAACCAAAGGGGAAAAAAAAACATATCTCTAATCCTGTTTATGCAGGTAGTCCTTGACCTTAAAATTACAATGAATCTAAAAAAGGTATTTAGAACCCAAATTTGAAATTCTGATGGCCACCCCCCCCTCAGTCTTATTTTGGAGGGTAGGCAACTAGCCTGCACTTACACCCATTTTAAGCCCATTTTCAGTGTTCTGCAGTTGCATCATTTTCTTCAGTTTCTGGCAAAAATGATGCATAACAAACAATGGATTCACTTAAGTACTGTATCGTGGCTTTATGACTGATGCAGTCATAAGAACTGCCACAAAAAAGGTTGTAAAATTGGATGTAATCACATGACGACCTGATTAATTACCATATTTTTTTTGAATTTTTTAAAATTATTTTTTAAAATATAAACATAAAATACATCTTTTAAGAACAGAGCATTGATCTGGTCATGAATAGATATAATCGTTTACCCCTTTTTATCAAGCTCTTTCCCAAATCTCCACCATTACATCTTTTAAAATAAAAACCAAAACAATTTTTCCCCCACAATTGTAATATCTTAATCTAAACATTTACCATTCTATTCTAAACACCACCAGTCTTAATTTCCAAATAACACAACTCAATATTTAATTACAATTATTTACCCTAAATTCTATCTAAATGCCCATCCTATGACCCATTACATTAAATCTTTAAATCCTAATCTCTTTAAATTTACACCTATATTTCTTAACCTTATCACACATTGCACTCTTCATTATACACAGAATCATTTCATTATAACAATCTTATCATCTTCATTTTATTATTCATATCAACATAGTCCCCTTTATATTTGATGCTAATCCCAACATAATCATTTTATTATTACTATCAATTCCAACTTAAATCATATTTATTTTAACTATTTGTCTCTTAATCATTTTCTTTTGGCTGATTTCCAGCATATTCAGTTATTATTTGGCTGTTTCCCAGCATATCTATTTGTTTTGGCTTTTTCCAGCATATTCAGTTATTATTTGGCTGTTTCCCAGCATAATCCTCTATTGTTTTGGCTGTTTCCCAGCATATTCATACTATTTTGGCTATTTCCCAGCATATTCATCTTTGTTTTACTGTTATACCCAGTATACACATCTCTATATTGTTTTGGCTGTTTCCCAGCATATTCATCTATTATTAGGCTGTTTCCAGCATATTCATTAAGCATATTCTTTCTCAGCTTTGTTTACAATTTAACATTGAGGCTTAATTCATACATCAGACATATCCACATATAAATCAATAAAATTTCTTGGATTCTTCTCATATTCATATATATTCTTATTCATCTATAAGAAACTCCTTTTTTATCAATACTATCCATCTTTACTTCATTTTTCTATTTTAATCACATTATTTTATTTTCCATCCTTATATATCTATAAACACCTTCTTTTATAATTAATATTCATCTAAACAATACAGTTCATATTTTAATCAAGCTATTTTTATATTCTTCTTTTCAACCGTATATATTATATTCCTTCATTTCCTTGTCTGTCAATTTATAATCCATTTCAAATTCAATATTCCCAAAATTAATTCATCATGTATCATTATAATTTTTTTTGTTACTTCTATTCCCTGCAAAGTACATCAACTTTCCTTCTTTTGTTCCTGCACCATTTGACTTCTTTTGTTCCTGCACCAATTAGTATCAATTATAAAAGTTCTGTTGTATTTCATCTTTCTTTCCACCGAAAAATCTGTCTGTAGACGAAGAAAAAACCTCCACCACCAAACTCTCATGGCTATTATCAGTAATTTCACAGTGTTCCAAGACAAACAGCAAGTTACAGTGTTTCTTTTTAAAGTGGAAGGTGTTTCTCTGCAATCCACACTTTCCCTTAGTCACTCCAATCTCCATTTTGTTGCAATTATATAACAGTTCAATTTAACTTTCTTCTTTTGAGTTTAAAAGTATTAAATCCATACCTTTTTTCTTTTTCTTTTTTCCAAGTCCAACTCTAATTTAAAAAAAGTTTCCAGGCTTTTCAACATGCCTCAATGTTTAATTGTTCCAATTGAATCAATACCAAAGTAAATTTCCTTGCGGGTCTTTTCCTCCTAAAGTTACTTTGCAAAATCTTCTATGCCCCTCAAATCCACAGCCGCTGTTTTAAGGCTAGGGGTCTTACAAATAACGATAATTGCTCTAGCGTTGTTTCAAGCTGGGTTGGTGTCACTCACCCGGCTTCAAAGAGCTTCGTTCTTTTTCACTTTCCTCCTGCACATCTCTTAATTCGGTTTATCGCAGCTTCGTGGCAGCCGCCATGGCTGCCACCCCCCACCGCCGACTCACAGAGAATTCCCTCTGACCTCCGAGGAACTTGCCTGTTCCTCTAGGTTGTCCGAGGCGCCTCTCTTCCTACCTCGTCCCTGCAGGACGGTTCTGGTCCAAAGACCCATCGGCGGTGGTTCGGCAGTTGGGTTTTTTGCGGGACTCCACAGAGCCCGCTATTTTCCCAGCTGTCTCGCCGCAATGTCAAATCGCCTGATTAATTACCATATTGACTTACAACTGTAAATGTGGGTTCAATTATAATCATAACTCGAGGACTAGCTGTACATTGCTTGTAAGGTAGAATAACTTTAGAACAAAAAATTGTGCTGAAGAATCAAATATTTTCACTAACACAGTTCATTCTAAACAACTGCTTTTAGCTGAATGAAAAGTAAATTAAGTTAAATAAAGAATTCATCACATTTTTTCATATGTTTATTTTATACAAGTTACCGCTCAAATGTACCCTATTTTTTAACTTTTAAAATAAGCCTTACTTCTATTATTGCCTTCATAACCAATCCAGCTCCTTTCACAATGGCCATGGAAGGGTGCTGTGAAAATAATGCATAAGAAAACAATATAGTGAATTGGTTAGTCTAAAACTATGGGGGGGGGGGTTGACTGTCATTAAGTGATAAACAGACTGCAACTGAGAGCCTTCATGTTCTATAGCAGATCAGCCCCTATTTAATGTAGATTCCAAGGGCTTGACAATCCCAATGTGAGAAAAATAATATATTATGGTAATTGTTTTTAAATTTATTATTTATTTATTTATTTATTTATTTATTTATTTATTTATTTATTTATTTATTTATTATTTTGTATACCACCCTTCTCCCAGAGGGGACTCAGGGCGGTGAACAGCCAAAATTAAAAAACATACAAATACAAAAGTTAAGATAATTAAAAAGAATTAAATCATTAGCTTCCCAATTTAAAACCCCCAAATCCATAAAATTTAAAATACCAATTAAAAACCATTTAGGCTAGGCCGGCTTGGTGGAATAAAAACGTCTTCAGGGCTTTACAGAAGGTCCGGAGGTCCGGGATCACCTTCTTCAGACTTGATTATTAATGGAAAAAGTCTGTAAAATTGGTATTACTTATTTATACAACCGTTTGAGTGGCCTGCTCTTATAAACCTGTGGACTGCTTTAAATAATGAGAAATTATTTGTCTATGTTTAACATGTAATATTTACAAGGATATGCCCTTGAAGTGATGTCCCAGTGCCTGGAGGCTGTGCGGGTCTGGATGGGGAGGAACAGGCTCAAGCTCAACTCTTCCAAGACTGAGTGGCTGTGGCTCCCGGCATCCCGACTCCATCACTGACTATTGGGGGGGCGAGTCATTGGCCCCCACAGAGAGGGCTCGCAATCTGGGAGTCCTCCTGGATATGCAGCTGTCCTTGGAGGAACATCTGACGGCTGTAACCAGGGGGACCTTTTGTCAGGTTCGCCCGATTCGCCAGTTGCGGCCCTTTCTTGATCGGGATTCCCTGTGCACAGTCACTCACGCCCTCGTCACCTCTCGCCTTGACTACTGTAACGCTCTCTACATGGGGCTCCCCTTGAGGAGCACCCGGAGGCTCCAGCTGGTCCAGAACGCAGCAGCGCGGGTAGTGACGGGAGCAGCATGGCGCTCCCATGTAACACTGCTCCTGCGCGAGCTGCACTGGCTCCCGGTGGTCTTCCGGGTGCGCTTCAAGGTGCTGGTTATCACCTTCAAAGCGCTCCATGGCATAGGGCCTAGCTATCTTCGAGACCGCCTGCTGCTACCGACGACCTCCCATCGACCCGTGCGCTCCCACAGAGAGGGCCTCCTCGGGGTGCCATCAGCCAAACAGTGTAGGCTGGTGACCCCCAGGGGGAGGGCCTTCTCTGTGGGGGCACCTACCCTCTGGAATCAGCTCCCCCCAGAGATAAGGAGAATCCAGGACCTCAGTGCCTTCCGTCGTGCCCTTAAAACCCATTTTTTCAAGCAAGCCGGGCTGGCTTAAGAAGAAATTTTTAAATGTTTTTTAAATGTTTTAAATGTTTTAATGGGTAGTGAGTTTTAATTGGGCCAAATTTATATATCTTTTAATTGTTTTTTAATATTTGTCCTGCATGTTTTTTAATTCTGGCTGTACACCGCCCTGAGTCCTCATAAATAAATAAATAAATATGTTAAAACATCAAAAGCAAAGAATTGAGTCATGGAATAAAGTATAGTAGATGCCATTTACTTTTGTCCATTTTAAATTATTTCATAGCAAATTGGGATGTGAGGGAGTAGAATCCATTAAAAAAATACAAATTGTGGATTTTTCCACATAGGAGATGGATACAAGAATTATCAATGCTGGAGAAAGAAATCTACCTTCAATTTTCAGCAACAAATCAGATTTTTATTTGTTCTTGAAAAATCTAATGCAAATGTATGCAAGTTATACATTCCATTTACAATATTATTTTCCTTCTTTATAATATTCATTCTGAAGCATTTATTATTTAATTTATAAGATTGTCTATCTCACCAGGTGATTCTGGTCAGTGAATAAAGTTTTAAAATTAGAAATAATTAAAATAACACAAACATTAAAGTACACCACAGCCAAAAATTAACCACAAAACACATCTCTTATACACTTGGGGCCCCAAGCCCTGAGCAGAGAGCCACTTCTTTAAGGATTTTCAAAAAACCAGTAAGGTCAGGGCCACTGTGATCTCCAGAAGGAGAAGATTACTTAAGGGAGATGCTATAGAAGAAAAGGTACATCTAGGCCCCGCTGATTGGCATTCTTTATCCGTCAGGACCTGAAGAATGCCAGCTTGAGCAGATTGGAGAGGTAGAAACAACTGGGAAGAGACACAATCCTTCAACTAACCTAGTCCCAAGTCATGAAGTTACATGATATTTCGCATGCATATTTTTTTTGTTAGTTTGATGTAATCAAATTAAAAAGTTCAATCCATATAAAGTGTACAATTAACAATGGGAACAAAATTAAATAATTTCTGAAATGTTTCTTAACACCATATTAACCTGAAAGAGCTTGAAGAGGGTTCTTCCATTAGATGCAACCATCTCTAATAACATATCAAACTGCTGCCCTTCTGTTGTTTCACTATAAGGAGCACAAAGTGCAAAAGTAAGGAAGTCCAGAAGCGAACTAATAACTAGGGCACCTGTTCCATATTCCTAGAAATGAAAAATGTATTCATTTTAAAAGATTTCACAGAAAAAAGTTGAATACTTAATGAACTATTCTTTTTACTACAAAGGAAGATGAGCTGAATATAAGACTATCACTTTAACTCCAAAGGAACAGCAGACAGAATCAAACCTATCGCTTCTGATTCTGGAAATTTCTCTCTTTACTTCAGTAGGCATATGCTGCATGCCAGAGATAGTATTCAGCAGGTTCTGACCAGTTCTGGAGAACCAGTAGCGGAAATTTTGAGTAGTTCGGAGAACTGGTAAATACCTCTGACTGGCCCCGCCCCCATCTATTCTCTGCCTTCCGAGTCCCTGCTGATTGGGAGGAAATGTGGATTTTGCAGTATCCTTCCTCTGGAGTGGGGTGGGAATGGAGATTTTATAGTATCCTGCCATGCCCACCAAGCCACGCCTAAAGAACCAGTAGTAAAAAAAATTGAAACCCACCACTGCTGCATGCAAAAAACACATTCCAAAGAGCCCAGGTCATTAAAAAGAATAAACTCCTTATTAAAATTGTCCGTAAAAGAAATTACTTCATTTATACTGTTAAATTATGTCCAATTTATATGCACAAGCTATTGTCCTTGCTGGTCATAATTTATCTTCAAAAAGGATTAAAATTCACTCCATAAGATATTATGGTTAATTTTCAAAAAAATATCAATAAAACAATCTGTAGTGATTGCAGTTACTTCTTTGCTTTCAACAACTATATTCACCTTCTATTATACAACTACAGTACTAGGTGATATCTCATTAGGTATTTGATTTCAATTATCTCAGAATTTTTAAAAAACAGACAAGTAAGCTTTTCAGATAGGCACATTTCTAATGTTAAACATACACTGTTGGTATGCTCAGAAAACAACAATAGGAAAGTTTATCTAGTCACAAAATGGTCATATTAACAGATACTAATTAGAAAACACCTTTTTAGCAGAAGTGTATTTGATACCTTTCAGAGAAGATGAGATGGAAACCCCTAAAACAAATCTTGGAGTCATACATCAATTTATTTATAAGACACTTCAGTCTGGATGACTCCAAAACAGCTTATGATTATATATAGTTATTCAATAAAATTAAATAAATATTTCCAAGAAGTTGAATTCTTGTAGGCACATCTCTCTCAGAACAACAATTTATGCTGGCTGTTTTTACTTTGTAATATGCTAGCTTATCATTTTTTAATTTAGATAGCATTTAAAATATAAAGTCATACAGCACAAAGGGATACTCAAAGAAGTGTTTATAGATTTTTGATGCTTATGGGCACTACACAATTTACTTATCACCTGATTTTTCAAATATAATTGCAGACATAATTGTAACACAATAGAACCATAAAATCAATGTGCAGCATCTTGCCCCTTCTAAAAATTATGACGCAGTAAAACTGAAAATCTTCAAATTTCTGAGCTATCTAATCAAGAGGCCCTTTCACTGCATCTCTCAAACACATAATTTTTAAATATTTGAGTCATGTAAAACACTGACCACATGGGAATTAAATTTCTCCAACAAGTTTTCCAAGAACTTCTTTGAAGAAAGAAGTGATGCCTTGTTTAACTGTTCTTGCCTCAAGTCATAGTCATCATGCATAGGCTATGGATAAAAATATATCATTAATATAAAGATACAATTATGTAAATTGTAATGTAAAAATCATAAAAATGGAAACATATTAAGTCTCCAATAATTTTATAAAACAAATATAATATTGAAATGATGTAATACAGGCATCAATCCATCTTACATAGCAATTTTAATTCAAAATCTTTCCATTACAACTAGCACAAGATGTCAGTGAGGTCACAAGTTTAAAAACAATGCCAACTTTCTGAAATTTAACCCTAATTCCTTTAGTTTTTTTCTTCCTAGCTGCGTCCCCAAAGAGAAAGTAAAGTTGCAACCCTCTTGGCTTAATTGAAAAAAGCAAATACTTTTCTTAAAATTGCCCTCTTTTGTAGGTTAAATCATGATGATCTAACTCTGTGATGACGAACCTATGGCACGCCTGCCAGAAGTGGCACATAGAACCATTTCTCCGGGCATGCAGAGCCGTCACCCGTTGCTCTTCTGGGTTCCGGTGCATCAGGCAGCTGGTTTTCCTGCGCACGGGCATGCCGGAAACCAGAATAGCAGCCGCCCATTGAACATGCACGCTCCAGGAAGATTATCTTCCTGTTTCCAGAGTGCGCATGTGCACCGGCCAGCTGGTCTGGTTTCTGGCATGCATACACGCGAGAAGACCAGCAACAGGCACGCATATCAAAAGACACGGAGAGGGGATCCCGGTGGTCACTTCCTAAGGGAGCAGAGCAAGGTAAATCAGGGCTTCCCTCCCTCCCTGCCCACGCAGGCATCTTGCGCGGCCCCAGGCGGTCCGGACCATCGGGGGACCAGCAGCCGGGGAGGTGGTGGGCTGCCTGTGCAGATGACCCCATGGCCTGGGCTCCTCCCCGCTGGGAGCCGCCATTCCCCGGCCAGCAGCAGTGCTCTTGGGCCCACCATCTTGGCAGCACCATGCGCTGGCCAGGGAACCTCTGAACATGTAGCTTTGCCTGGGCTCCTCTACTGGCCTGCTCAGGCACATGGGGAAGCATTTGCTGGCTGGGCGGCCGGCTGCCCCGCCCGCTGCTCCTTCCCCGGCATGGGCTATGGGCGTCGCCATCTTCCCCTGCAGCAGCTAGAGAGCCCGGCTCAGCTCGCCTGACAGTGCAGCAGTGGGATTGGGTGGGGTGCCATGCTACCTGCAGCTGGGCCTGTCGCCTGATCCCCGCCACACACACTGCTGTGCCACCGGCTGAGCCAACACCAGAGAAGGAGCAGTAGGCGGGACAGCTGGCCGGCCAGCCAGCAAATGCTGCCCGTGTGCCTGAGCAGGCTGGTCGCTCTTACCCTTCCCCCTGCAGCTGCCGCTGCTCTTCTAGGCAGTGGGGCTGCGCAGGAGAAATGCTGGAATCAGCACAGCAACACCCACAGCCCAGGGGATCCGTGCGGCTGATGGAGGAGCCAAGAGGAGCATCTTGGTCCCCCTTTGACAGCGGCCACAGGGTCATCTGCGCAGGCAGCCCACCAGCACTACCACCCCACCCTCACCAGCTGTTCCACCGAACAGCGGGGAGGAGCCTAGGCAAGCCCATGCGTTTAGAACTTTCCCGGCCAGCACATGGCACTGCCGAGGTGGCGGGGCCAAAAGTGCTGCCACCGCCCGGGGAACTGCTGCCTCAACAGGGAACAGGCCGGTACCTGGTTGTCCTCTGGTAAGAGGCACGCCGGCCCTCTTGGAAAAAAAGGGGGGGCGCCTGCATAGTGCATACGCACTACGCATGTAAGGCTGCATGTGCACATTTTGTGTGGGGCGCATGCACAGGGGGAGCATGGGGAGCACGGGGGTCATGGGTGCATGCACAAATGGGGGCGCACATTGCATTATGGGTGCCGGCATGTTTGCCATTACTGATCTAACTAGTCTCTCCAAAATCCGCCCATACTGATTTGAAGATATGTTAATTGTATATGAATTACACATACTGTATAGAGGAAATTAAATTGGTGAAAGCTATTTAAATCATGTATCGGATTGTCCAGATGAAACAACACAATTGAATCCAGTTCAGCATTTTGTAAACCCCTTCATTTTAAGAATCACTTCCTCTAAATTTCATCACAAATATTCTACTATACAAAAGTACTTACACACATCAGGGCACAAAGCATATCAATGGAAGCATGCGTAACTCCATCATTGTTCCTTTTAAGAGCCTTTACTACCTTTACACCCAGGCGCTCTCGAAATCTTTCAAAACAATAAGGCAATGTATTACATATATTATCCCGATCAGTATTAAAACTCAAAATCAAACAATTCCATTAATTTGAAATGTTCAGTTCATCTTAAGTGAATAGATCTAACAACATAATATTAAACTGAAGGCAGATAGATAATAGCTCAAAAGGAAAAAGAACATTGCCATAGAAAAACATTGCATATCGATTAGCAATTAGTTCATACTAAGCTGGAGAGTTTATAGGTATATAACAAAAGTTGGCAACATTTAAGGACACAAAAATTTTTGAATAGGTAATTTTAACATTTGAATAAATCAAAATGTCTTGGAAATTTAGATAGAAGAGGAGAAATCAATTGTATACAAATGTTGCTATGGAACTAAGAAAATAACAGAATGTGAGTTGCAGTTTATTTTCCATTTACATCACAGGAGTACTATCGTTAGTAACAGGGTTTCCTTCCAATAATGCTGTGGGGACACCGTTAGAACAAGACAATATAAACTGATCAAAGCAGAGATCTTGTCCAGATAACTAGTCTATAAGCAGCATAATCCAACTTGCCTTGTACATCTAGAATTCCTGTTTCAAAATTGAGTTGGCTTGCTCTAAGCATAATGGCAAAAAGTCCCAGGAAAAGCCACAGAAAGTGATTTCCTAGAAATAGATTTTTGGTGTTTTTTTACAGATGGGAGTCAAAATTATCTACTATAGTTAAGGGCATGGGTCCTTAAACTATGGCTGCAGTCCGCATGCGACCTGCTGAAGCCATTAATCCAGCCTGCGCAGGACCATGAGGCTGCCCTGCCCTCATTGCTCTGTCCACCCTTCGGCCAAGCGCAGGACTTACTTTCGCTAGCCCCGCGGGCTGGAACTGAAAGGTAAGGCCAACAATTTTGAAGGCAGGGGAGGTGAAAAACAGGGCGCAAAGACACTCCAGGTGGAAATGGCCTGGTTTTGACCAAAAAGCGGCCTGTTTTTGGACTGCAGAATGCTGCTGGAAGCAGGGTGAAAAATAGGGCACACAGATGCCCCAGGAGGCCAAAAAATGGGCGAAAACAGCCTGTTTTTCACCTCCCCCGCCTCCAGAAGATAGATGAAGAGAGTGAGATAGACAGAGAGAAGGGGGGGGAGAGACAGAGACAGAGACACACACAGAGAGAGAGAGAGAGAGAGAGAGAGACAGAGAGACAGAGAGAGAGAGAGAAGAGAAGAGGGACAGAGAGAGATTTCTCAAGCTCCTTGGGGCTGAGAACAATTGCTACAAAACTGAGTTTTCTGAAGTGTACCACTAGACTCCTAAACAACTGAAAAAATGATCTAGTAAAAAGAAAAATCAACCAAAAGAGCAACATACAAACAAAAGCAAATAAACACCCCCCAGGAGCAAAACAAATTAAAGTTTAATTTATGTGCATTGTTTAATGGTCTGTTAAATTAGCCGTACCTGCCTAGTCACATGATCTAGCCACGCCCACCCAGCTGGTCTGGTCCCCCAACAGTCTGAGGAACCGTGAATTGCCCCCCTACTTAAAAAGTCTGAGAACCCCTGGTTGTGGGGATCAATCCAACAGGACTATATAATACTTTCAATAAAATGTTAAATATAAATAATTTAAAAACCAGAATCAACTCTACTTATTTAGCATATGGCAGCAGTCCCCAATCTTTCTTGCTCCACTGACCGTCAGCAGCTGGGGGATGATTTCATGTGGAAAATGGAAATGCTTTGCTGTTTGTGCAAATGGAGTCTTGCATGCTCGCCTGCCACTTGTACAGTTTCCAATGGACCACTGCCCAATACGAGTCTATGGACCGAGGGTCGGGGACCTCTGACGTATGGCATCTCCAGAGATCATGCAATCACTCATATACGAATTTAGTTTAAATAAAGCAGCATCAAATGTGTGTATGTGTGTGCATACATGCGCATGTGTGCATAAAAGATATGTGGACAAGAGATTGACTGGTTGGTTCACAGCGAGATGGACATGGGCTAGGGGGCTCAGCAAAACCCAGCCGATACCTGCTTGCCAGGAGACCCTATGGGGCCAAAGCCATTCTGGAGGGGTGATGAAGGGACTCTTTGTCGATCGTGAGGAAACAGCAATTTCCTCGCTTGATCCAAAGAAACCCACCTGACTGGCAGCAGAGACAACGGCCATTATGGCCAGACTGAAGCTGTGACAACTGGGACAAGAAGATTATGAGCTTGGAGCAGTTCATGAACAGAGGATTGGAACTGGATGAGACCATTTTCAACTTCTATAAAAGACTAAAAAAAAAAAAAAAGACTCCAAAACGCTGAGAAAGCGGCGAGTTAACACACAGAAATAGATTACAGACCCAAAATGAGAAACAAATTTTAATGGAAGACTATGAAGTTTTATAATATAGAAAGACTGGACTGGAACTTGTAGTACTGTGAAAAGTGATCTAATTTGTGAATAATACTGTCTGATTACTGGAAGAAATTGTATAAAGAAAAATTGGGTGTTTTTTTCCCTCTGGATCTTTTGCAAATCAGCTGTTCTATCTTTGCTTCATTTAATGCTGGAACTTAGAGCAGGGTGCCACCTACTGATGAAAGATAGATACTATATGGTGGGAAAAGATCTTGGAAAGAAGATTTTAAAAATTAGGACAGATAACAGAAGGAAAAAGAAGGAGGAGAAGAAAGGAAATAGGGAAAGCTTCTATATCTATTTGCTTTTTGGCAAATAGAAATTGGAAGTAACTGGTGAGCCTTTTGAAGATTTTCAAGGCAGTGTGGACTATAATTAACAAGAATTACCCTTGAAACTGAATACTTGACTTTGTGGATGAATGAGATTTGGGGAAAGTTGATGGGCTATTCTGGATTATTAATAATATCTGATAAAACATTCTACGAGGCAAAAAAGGAAAGAAGAAAAATTAAACAAGACTTATAAATTTGGACACCTTGGAGGGTGCAAACTGGAAAATTCTGAGGACTATACGTTTTGTAGGAACAGCTCTGGGAATGAGCAAATTTTACTGATATTGGAATTTCTGGCGTTTCTGTGCAATTGGGACATTGGGATCTTGGTGGATTATTGAGTAACTTTTAGTCTATTAAATTCACACAAAATGTCTCAACAGGGAAAAACAAATACATTTTAAAAAGAAATATTATTGATGCTTCCATGTATTCAGGAAGCTATGATAAGGAATCATAGCGAGATAATGAAATTGATGCAAGATACAAATGTGAGACTAGAAAACCCTCAGCAAATGATAATGAAAGATGAACAAAAAATTCAGAAAGCAGGAATAATTAGAAGGTGCTAAGGAAAGAATAGAGGAGATAAATCAACAAATGACACAAGTAGATAAAGATACGGAAGAGATAGTAATATTTTCTAAAATGGAGTTGGTACCCTTTAAGAGGTCAAAATACAGAAAATAAAGAGAAAAAATCTCCTAGAAGTGATGAAAGGGTTATTGATGAGTGCTCTAGAGATTCCACAGCAAGAGATAGGTGTTGAAGCAATGAAATACTTAGACTAAATATGAGTGATGTAAGGAGATACAAGATTCCAAGGGAGAAGCATGAGAGATTTGTCAATAATAAAAGTTAATAAGAGTTGAAATGGATAGATGGATAGATATAGAATATTTCTTAATACGGTTATGGCTTCACTAAGGGTTAGAAAATAGAGGTAGAAAGTAGAAATTGGTAAAATAATATTTATGTATACTGATACATAATAGAATACATTATAATTACTATGTGTACATAAATGTTAGAAGTTGAAATATTATGTATACCTAAACAGTATTATTATTGTTAATAGTATGGGTATAAAGTATATCGACCAGACAATACACTGTTCACTAAGCACTTACGGATGTTAAAGAAAAAACTATAAATAAAATTATATATATATAAAAGATATGAGGACTATACATATATATTAAATTAAGATAAAATTATAATAAGATCATCATCATATGGAGGCATAGAACTACAATGGGATAGATGTTATAATTTAACTCTATTGACTGCTGCTTTTTGACAGATCTTTGTATTTGGGATTAAAGGAACAACTTTCTCTACTTTTACTCCAGTGCAAGCTAGAGATGTAATTACATCCATATATTGTGGAAGACACAATATATATTGAGATTCAAATACTTACTTTGGAAGTTGTGTGAAAGCAAGAAATCCAGCTTTGGAGGCAACTAATCTTCTAACAGCTTGGAATTGGCTTTCAAGTTCTGCAATAGATGCTGTAATGTCACCTTCTTGGGAGAGTAATGCTGTTATAGCATTATTTATTAGCTTTTCTTTGTTTTCAGAAAAGAGACCCTGAAGAAAGAAAGAAAGAAAGAAAGAATAAAAGAAAGAAAGAAAGAAAGAAAGAAAGAAAGAAAGAAAGAAAGAAAGAAAGAAAGAGTTTCACCAGCAATAAAAAGAATATGAAAAGAGGGATTGATGTGTTTATTTTCAACTTACATCTTGTGTCACTGCATGAAGAACTCCACTGTATGAAATGTTAGAATTAAATCTAAAGACAGCATCTGCAAAATTGCCATCTGCAATAGAACAAGTAGGAAGCAAACAGTTAAAAAGTTAGGTTTTCTTTCTGGATCTGCAGGAAGACCACAAACCAATTTATAAAGCAATATAAATCCCAAAGAGAACACTTACTTGGAGGTGCTGCCAAAAATCTTAGATGAAGGCTTTCAACTTCCTCATCTACTGGCATACTCAAAAGGCCCCATCGCTGCCCTTTTTCTGTTGGTGTCATTTTCACACAAACATCCCTATTACCAGATGCTCTTACTCCATCCAGCAAACTGGCTAACAGTGAATCCCTAGGAAAATTATTTAATTTTTAGCTAATATTGTCATGAACAGCAAAAGCATGATGCTTTTCTACTGAATTGTATAAAATATGATGAGGCAGCATTTGCAAACATAACATGTCCCATAATATACATATCAATTTGGCTACATCTGAAACCACATCACCCATCTGTCTCATGTCTGTCAGGAAGATGGAATAAAGAAACACATTTTCCAAAATTGACATGTGAGGAATAGATAAACAGTTCAAGACATAACAGGAGACAAATGAACAATTAAATGTATTGCTTGAGGCAAAGGAGTTGAAGAGATAATGGACCATATTCTATTTCCTCAATGTCTATATTTATTTGAAAAAAACATGCCTTGGGTAAGTTAGCTCCCAAAATGGACAGGATTGATTTGTTTTCCTTGAGTATTAGAAGATTTATTTTATTTTAGATACACTTTCAGTTATTAACCTGTAGTAAAGCTTATTTTCTAGATTACAATTTTAATTGTCTCTAATTTTTTCAGGATTTGCTAAGGGAATTTAAAAACTAGTGTCTTTTCTTACTAATATAAAAACATAAGCTATATATCTGAAAAATTATAAGTAACTATTTAATTTTGAAAAGTAAAATAAGTAATATATGGTGTATGTAAGAATACTACCTAAACTGACATACCAACAAAGTAATTGATAATTCAATAATATTTTAAAATACCTCTCTGTTGAAGAGTATTTTCGGATTTGTCCCTTGATAAATTCTATGGTAAAAAGCTGTGGATTTTCAGAATCGCATACTAGCGCAAATACCTTTAAAGAAAGAGTTCGTCAAATAGAACTTGTCACACTAAATCTATTATTCTATACATATTTAAATACCACATTACAAATGCCAATATTTCATAATCTTTTCTAAATTTTAATGTAATTTATGAACTCACAAATTATGTGTATTAGAGTTTCTAAATGAGTGAATCTTGAAGTGAAGCTGATTGTCAGGTTATGCTTCTGTGATTTATTAAACTTCAATTACTTCTTACCTCTCCTAAAGGTTTTAGTGTTGCAATATTGTATGTAGCTGGGTCACGTTCCACCAGGCATGTTTCTGTAAGAGCTAATATCCGTTTCACTGGTTCCTTGAAAAAAAGACATATTTTACTTAATTAATCATGCAATTAACCATGCCATTAAACAGAAATTATAAACCAGATTAAACAGAATAAATTAAACACTAAACTCTCCTTATGCAGGTAATCTTCTCCTTATAACCATTTTAAGTTATGATGTTATTGAAATAATGCTTACAACCGATCCTTTATTATGAATATAGCATCCTTGGACTGTATTATTTAAGGAAATGTATGCTATAAAATAAGTGGGTTTACTATTCCTATAAGAATTGAACAACTGTAACACCACAAAATTAATTAATTTGATGATGGATACAAAAACAGATGACAAAGGGAAGGGGTTTAATATAGAATAGAAGGGAAAAATGGAATTTGGTTAAAATTAGAGATGAAAATGAAGGGTAATATTGGTAAAAAATAGATGAAAATAAATACTATGACAAAAAGGAGATATAGAAATTGTAATTTTAGCTGAAAGGACTAAAAACTGTTTAAATTTGTTAACCGGCCAAATATTCTATTCAGCAAAAATACATTGTATGTTTGTGTAAAAAAAAAAAAAAAAAACTTTTTATAAAAAAAATTCAGATGCTTAGCAATTGGCATGTTATTTATGATTCATAAATAGCAGTTGCCAAGCATCTCAGTTGGAGCATTCGATGGTCACATAATCATCATTTGCAACCTTCTCATGGATCTGCTGACAAGCAAAATAAATAGGAGAAGTTGGATTTCTTAATAATCCTGGTGATTTGCTTAAAAAACTTGATTAAAAAAGGCATAAAATTAGGCACAACTCACTTAACAACTGTATCACTTAACAACGGAAGTCTGGGTCTAATTGTGATTGTAAGCCAAGTACTATTACTGTATTAAGATGTTTAATGTTAACATATGTTGAGGTCCATGAACTACATAAATGTATGCAAATGAAATGCAGGTTCCTTAAGATTCTTGACATATTTTTATTTTTAATTATAATACAAAACTGCTGTAGAGATTGATTTTTCACATGTATCCAGAAACTGTTAGAAAATAGCAAACAGACTTTGACTCAAATACAGTTAATGTTAACTGTATTAACTGTACAGTTAATAAAATAGCTTATCTGGATCTCTTGATCAACCAAAAAGCAAGACAAAGTTGGTACTGCTAATGAGTTTAGTTCAAATGTATACCAAGTAAAGAAACTGTACACTAAACACTTTTGATACATATCAAGCCTTTAAAACTTGTTCTAAAAACAGTTGTTCAATTAAAATAGTAAAAAAGTAGCAAACAATGCATATGTCTGTTATCTTTTAATTAAAAGTTTTAATTAAAAAGTTTTTTTCATCTCAGTGCTAATTCAACATTTTGAAAGTTCCTACATTTCACTTCTGTGAAATTATATATTTATGCCAGCATTTATATACCTTTTTCCTCATGAGACACCATTTATTGTAACATTGCACACTAAATGAAACATATTAGGTAATACCTAATATATATATTATATATTTATAAATTACATACAACATTTTCATTCCTTATTTTAAAGAACGGCAAATAGTTTTTAATAATAAGTACAAGAAAATATATAAACCAGTGAAAGTTAGTATACATTCTTCAATGTGAAGAAAACTAGGCACAAAGCTTTGTTGCTCAGCCACATGGTGCAATTCTGAAAGCAGCCACCAATCGGCAAATTGATTTCTGGTAGCTGTAAACACTGCTGCCATTTTCAGAATTGCACGACGTGGCCACGCAATGAAGCAACCCATTCCAATACTCTGGAAGGTCTCAAAGTTCTTGAAAAGATGTGAAGAGGAAAATTGTCTAAGGACCTGGTGGGAGGGGAAAAGCCTGAAGGACCAAGTGGGGAAGGAAGTGGAGTACAGATATCTCAGAGATAGAGGTGGCCTTGGAGGTCCAGGACAGGTGGAGACACCCTGTGCTCCACTTAACAACATGTTTTTTAATAGGAAGCGCAGGAGATGAGAATCATTAAGCGAGGCCATTCTTGCTTAATGGCAGTCCCAACATGCTACCATAACTGGCAGGCTTCACTAAGGTCCTATTTTGTCTGTAGTTTTATAGAAGGCACGAAGTTATAGACTTCTACAAAGATTGAATTATTACAAAGTTGGATAGGGAAAAATAAATGATAGCAATGAACAAGCATATATAAAAAAGAGTACTTGTAGATCTTGCAGATTATAGATCTTACCGCATGCCTTGGAGATATCTTTTGGACCACAAATTCTGCTAAAGATGTAATATATTCATCACTGCTGTATTTCCCAAAACGAAGACTCAAATATTGTTCAAATTCTAAAGGCTCCTTTCGGGTTCTCAAGGAGATGCCAATGTAATTGCCAGCATGTTCGATTGCACTTTTAATAATGTCTTCCCTTTGCTCAGAAGCAAATAAATGCTGCAAATTTCAATAAATTCTTTGATATGAATATTCTAAGAATATTGCTAAATCTGAAAGACTTTATAGTTTTAAAGACAATGTGGTCTGTAATATTAAAAAATGTGTATAGCATCACTTACAATATTCATTGCTCCATTATCAATACTGAGTTAAAATAGTCTAAGGAAATATTGTTTTCTTTCAAAAAATAAAAGTTGTAAAAGTATTGTATTAGACTATTAATAGATAATTAATAGACTATTATTTAGTCAATTACAGTAATTAAATTCAAAATTTTATTTAGGTAATTATGACATAATGTATACCAAAATCTCATTTTTTAAGATCAATCAAACAAATATATTAGATGTTAAATATAGGTAAAGTAGGTATTTTATAATACTTACTAGTCTACTAAATCCTCCATAAATTATACAAAACCCTCCTGGATAATCAGACAGATCAACAAATCCTTCAATATATCTATAGTCATAAGAACACAGGATTTTATTTGTTGTAGGATTAATTTGGTCAAAGCCTCCCGGAGTCACTTCTAGAATTACAGGTTTCCTTGAATCACTCCAGTGGTGCTTATAACTGTTGTATCTCTATGATAAAAAAGGAGTAGTTTAAAAATGTAATATAACAATTCTATTAGGTGAAAAAAGTATAAACATATTCTGTGAATGCTGATGGTTTCAGTAGATCAAATCTAACAAGCACACTAGGGCTTCTTCATAGACTATATTTTCCTTCAGAGATCAAACCATAAAACAAAAGCAGGAAATTTGTTTCAGAATGAAGCCAACAAGATTCACTATCTAATTCTATATAATGGTTTCTGTATACCAGAAAAATAGGATCAACAGTGATCCCAAGACTATGTACAAACAGTGAAATATTACATATGTAACATTCATTCATTCATTCATTCATTCATTCATTTATTCATTCATTCATTCATTCATTTGCAAGTATTTATATGCCGTCCTTCTCCCGAAAGGACTCAGGGCGGTGAACACAGGTAAAAACAAATAAACAGATAAAAACATACAATAACCCAATTAAAATCAGTTAAGATCGAATGATAATAAATAATAACACTCAAGAATCTAAATCAGCCTATTTGTTGGAATAGCCAAGTCTTCAGGCCCCGATGGAAGGAACGGAGATCAGGTGCCGTCCGGAGCTCGGTGGGTAACTCATTCCAGAGGGCAGGGGCGCCCACAGAGAACGCCCTACCCCTAGATGTCGCCAGACGACATTGTCTGGTCGAGGTACCCTGAGGAGAGCAGCCCTGTGGGAGCGGACAGGACGGTGGGAGGCAGGCAGGAGATGGTCCTGCAAGTACCCTGGACCTAAGCCATGTAGGGCTTTATAGGTGAGTACCAGTACCTTGAAGCGGATCCAGAGGACCACCGGTAATCAGTGCAGCTCGCGCAGGAGAGGTGTTACATGGGAGTAACGAGGAGCTCCGGTAACAACCCACGCGGCCGCATTCTGGTCCAGCTGGAGCCTCCAGGGGTACCCCAAGGGCAGCCCCATGTAGAGGGAATTGCAGTAATCCAAGCGGGAAGTAACCAGGGCATGAGTGACCGTGCAAAGGGCATCTTGGTCCAGGAAAGGGCGCAACTGGCGCACCAGGCGAACCTGTGCGAAACTCCCCCTGGTCACGGCCGTCAAATGATCTACTAGAGACAGCCGAGAATCCAGGAGGACACCCAAGTTGCGGGTCCTTTCTACCGGGGCAAGTACCTCCCCCCCTGTCAAAAGTGATGGGACCTCTGAAACATGAGGTGCTGGCATCCACAGCCACTCAGTCTTGGAAGGGTTGAGTCTGAGTCTGTTCCTCCCCATCCAGGCCCGCACCACCTCCAGGCAATGGGACATCATGGAAAGGGCATCACTGGGGTGGCCTGGGGTGGAGATGTACAACTGAGTATCATCCGCATACTGATGATACGTCACCCCAAAACCACGAATGATTTCACCCAGCGGCTTCATATAGATGTTAAAGAGTAGGGGGTAGAGAACCAACCCCTGAGGTACCCCACAAGTTAGGGGCCTTGGGGTGGATCTCTGTTCCCCCACCCATACAAACTGCGAGCGACCTGAGATGTAGGAGGAGAACCACTGTAGAACAGAACCTCCCACCCCTAACCCCCAAGTCGCTGCAGTAAGATACCATGGTCGGTATCGAAAGTCACTGAGAGGTCAAGTAGGACCAGGATGGAGGAACAACCTCCATCCCGGGCCCGCCAGAGATCATTCATCAGAGCGACCAATGCTGTTTCCGTGCTGTACCCGCACCGAAAACCCGACTGGTACAGGTGTAGGTACTCCGTTTCCTCCAGAAACTGTGGGAGCTGTTGTGCCACCACGGTCTCAACAACCTTCGCTATAAAGCGGAGGTTGGAGACAGGCCGATAGTTATTAAGTGAGTCTGGATCCAGGGCAGGCTTCTTAAGGAGGGGTCGAAGCACCGCCTCCTTAAGAGAGGCGGGGAAGATCCCCTCCCTCAAAGAAGAATTGACAATTGCCTGGATCCAGTCTCCAGGCACCTCCCAGGCAGCTGAAACAAGCCAGGAGGGACACGGATCCAACAAACTCGTGGAGGCACCCAGTCTACCCACAATCCTGTCCACTTCATCGATGGAAACAGGGTCAAACTCAACCCAGATGCTACTCCCAAGACCTACCCCAGTCTCCCAAGTGGATTCCGCCCAGTCGGAGTCCAATCCAATCTGGATCTGAGCGATTTTATCATGCAGAAACTGTACAAAATCCTCAGCTCTGCCCTGCAAAGGGTCTTCCCTCACTCCCTGATTGAGGAGGGAGCGGGTCACTCTAAACAGGGCCGCTGGGCGGTTTTCTGCAGATGCAATGAGAGTGGCGAAGTGGTCCCGCTTCGCCGCTTTCATCGTCACAAGATAAGACTTAATGTGGGTTCTTAACTGTGTTCGATCAGATTCAGACCGGGAGGACCTCCAACACTCCTCTAGGCGTCTTTTCCGACGCTTCATTTCCCGGAGCTCCATGGAGAACCAGGGAGCCACCCGGGATCTGCGTTGGGTCAGAGGCCGCAAAGGTGCGATTCGATCCAAGGCGCCGGCTGCCGCCCGTTCCCAGGATGCTACCAGCGCCTCAGCCGAGTCGCGGGATTGAGAGGCGGGGAATGTCCCAAACTCCGTCAGGAACCTCTCAGGGTCCATCAGGCGCCTGGGGCGGAACCATCTTACTGGCTCCGCCTCCCAGCGGCGAGGGTTGGTGGATTGAAAGTTCAGGCTAAGGAGGGAATGGTTGGTCCATGACAGGGAGGCAATGGAGAGTTCCCCCCTACCCCGACCATTTATCCACTGCCCAGAGAGAAAAACCAGGTCAAGTGTGTGACCTTCCCTATGAGTTGGGCCCTGAACAACCTGAGTCAGGTCCATGGTCCATTAAAATCTCCCACAACCAAAAGGTTGGGTTCAACTGCCACTTCGGCCAAGACATCGAGCAGTGCGGGCAGGGCTGTGGCCACGCAGCTGGGAGATAGGTACATGACCAACAAGCCTGACTGAACTCCAGGGTCCCATTTCAATAGGAGAGACTCACACCTACTTATCTGAGGGACAGTGACCTCCCTAGGACTAAGACTTTCTCTAACAACCACCGCCACCCCCCCGCCCCTTCCCTGGCGTCGCGGCTGGTGCAGCACACGAAAGCCCGGGGGGCATAAATCAGCGAGAGGAACTCCCCCCTCTTGCCCCAGCCAGGTCTCCGTGATACAAGCCAGGTCCGGCCCCTCCTCGTCAATAAGATCTCATACGAGGAGGGCCTTCTTTGCAACGGACCTGGCATTCACATACACCAGCCAGAGTCCAGGGTCCCCCACTCTCGCACACCCCAGGGAAGCAGGATGAGCAGTAGGAGCGGGAACGCACCACCACCTGAATACAGTGGGTGAGGTGTCCCCGCCCCCTACTCCCATTCCCTCTGCCCCACCCCACCATCACAGGTATAGAGTGTCCCTCCTCTTTCCAAGCTTCATCTTAGCCCCCATCCCCGTCCAACCCATCCAACCCGTCGTGACCGTCCGACTGGCAAGGCTGCAGATCCTTAAGAGGCCCCCCAGCCTCATTATTTACATTAAATACCACCTCCCGGATCTCCTTAAAATTGACTCTAAAAATCTATTTAAAAAGCCCCATAACCCTCGTTTCTTAGCTTAGTTATAATGTGCATTTATATTGTTTCTTATAGACAAGTTCTTTGTGTAGAGAAAAAATATGTAACAAATGAAACAGATGTAAATATAGCTTAAGAATATTTTTATTCTAAGTTGAATAGCAAACATGAGTGTACATATATAATGGCAAACATGAGTGTACATATAAGGAAAGAACTGAATCTTAATTTTTATACTTTATTATGCATTCATTTATAATGAATATATTTTTTTATCCACAAAGAACAGAAGATGAAAAAGAACACAAGTGAAAAAATGGAACGGATGTTGTCTTACCTGAACGTCCCTTCTATGTGCGCTGCTTAAGAATCCAAAAGAATGGGTTATTCTTAGTCTGTTAGCCAGAGACTGAATGAATATATCTTTAAATCTTTTTGACTCCATCTCCACCGACGGGCTGAGGTTCAGTTTTGTTCACGAAGGAAGAGAAAGGAAGAAAGTCCAGTAGAGCCATCCGGAACAGAGGAGCAGAAGCCGGCCAGGGCGGGTTGGATTCTCAAGCAGCACGCATAGAAGGTACGTTCAGGTAAGACAATGTCCGTTCTCCAGCGTGCTGCTTGGAGAATCCAAAAGTGTGGGATATATCCAAGCAAGTACTAAGAAGGGAGGGAGGCTGAATGCTCCCGGGTGGCCGACATAGAATGGACCGTTTGTAACACCTGCCGTCCGAAGGACGCCTCAGCCAAGGCAAAGGAGTCAACCTTGTAATGGCAAATGAACAGTGTAAGTGAAGTCTAAGTGGCCGCCCTGCAAATGTCGATCACAGAAGCCTGGGTAGCCCAAGCCGCAGTGGTGGAAGCACTCCTTGTCGAGTGCGGTAGAATCCTACCTGGCAGGGGTTTATTCCTGAGCGCGTACGCCTTGCATATGTACGCCTTAAGCCAGGGGCCGATGGTAGAAGAAGGGACCTTCTTGTCCATTGATGCAGGGAGGAAAGAGATGAAAAGCACCTCAGATCTCTGGAAAGGAGCAGTCCTTTTAATGTACCTGTGGAGGGCCCTCCTGACATCCAAGGTATGCCACTGTGCTTCCAGTCGATGTTGCGGGCCTGGGAAGAAATCAGATAACATCACTTCTTGGGCACGATGGTACAATGAGTTGACCTTGGGCAAAAAGGAGGGATCCATTTGCAGGACTACTCTGTTCGAATGGAAGATACAGAGGTCCCACCGCATAGACAGGGCAGCAATCTCAGAGACTCTTCGTGCAGAGGTGATTGCTACCAGGAAAGCAACTTTCAGAATCAGAAACCGGAGGCTGATGGACCCCAAAGGTCCGAAGGGGGACAACATGAGCGTTTGGAGAACGAGGGAAAGGTCCCACATTGGATAGCAGTGGACAACGGGAGGACAGAGATTGGCGGCTCCTCTAAGAAAATTATAAATCTTCAGGTGCTGGGTAATGGGGTGATCAACAGTACCCAGTAGGACCGTGTGCAAGGCTGTCACTTGCCTGCGAAGAGTATTCGGGGCAAGATCTTTGTCAAAGCCGTCCTGGAGGAATTCAAGGATATCTGGCACGGAAGCCAAGGTTGGATCGATGTGCTTCCGGGAACACCACAAGCAAAATGCCCACCATATGGCATTGTAGATCCGGTTCGTAGAGTCACGCATGGAAGCTTGAATGGTGGAGATCACCAGCCCTGAATGGTTGTCCTTCCTCAGGAGGATCCTCTCAACTCAGACGGTCAACTGGAGCCACTGAGGTTCTGGATGCAGAATGATCCCCTGGCTGAGAGAGATCCTGTCCCGGGGAATCCTCCAGGGACGGGCGACAGACTCACCAGGTCTGCATACCACGGACGCCACAGTCAATGGGGGGCGACCAGAAGGACATCTGCCCCCTCCGCCAGGATCTTGCGCACCACCCTTGGGATGAGTGGGAGGGGCGGGAATGCGTACAGCAGGCCCAGCGGTCAAGGACACTGGAGCGTGTCGACTCCTTCCGACGCCGGACATGGGAGAAGAAACGGGGAAGTTGAGTGTTGTTGGGGTGTGCAAAGAGGTCCAGAATCGGGCATCCAAAGCGGTGCCACAGCTCCTGGAATAGAGTGGGATGGAGACGCCACTTCGACTGATCTATCTGAGTCCGGCTCAACCAATCTGCCTGGATATTGGTTGAGCCGGAAATGTGTTGTGCCGTGATCAAGAGTATGTGCCTCTCAGCCCAGGACAGCAGCCTCGCAGCCTCGTCCATGAGTGGTCTGCCCTCACGGTTCACATGTGCTTTCATGGTCACATTGTCTGTTAAGATTAGCACATGTTAGCCTGCAACGTCAGAGTTGAAATGTCGGAAGGCCAGATGAACTGCCCACAGCACCAACCAGTTGATATTGTTTTGGAGATCCACTGGAGACCAGCGACCCTGAGCCACTCTGAAGAGAAGGTAAGCGCCCCAACCCATCAGACTCGCATCTGTTATAATGGTGACGCATTGTGGTTCTTGGAAAACGCAACCCTTTCTTATGGCCATAGAAGTCCACCAACTGAGAGACAGGCAGACCGACCGTGGAAGCAGCACCTTTGCTCTGGAGCTGCTGCGAAGTGACCTCTGATACGGGAGCAGGTACCATTGTAATGGTCGGGCATGGAGAAGTGCCCACGGGATTACTGCAATGCACAAGATCATCTTCCCGAGCAGCTGAGACAAAAGGAGCAGGGGAACTGATCTAGAGGAGAAGACCTGAGATACTAAGGTCATGATTCTGAGGCGACGATCTGAAGACAGGAAGACTTCTCCCCTGACAGAGTCTATCACTGCACCGAGATAGCGGATGCGAGTGGTAGGTTGTAGATGGCTTTTCTCCAGATTCAGGGGAAAACCCATGGAGTTGTAAAGTGTGACGCACCGTCACCAGGTCTCGTAGAACTTGTGAGGCCAGGTCTCGTGAGATGGCGACAGAATTAGAATTTTGTCCAAATAGCAAACAACTCTGATGGGAATTTGCCGGACGGTGGCGGCAACTGCCGTAAAAAAGTTTCATGAAGGTCCTGTGGGCCGATGACAGGCCGAATGGCATGGCACGGTATTGAAAAAGCCGATTGGCATAGGTGAAACACAGGAACCTTCAATGAGACGACCATATTGGAACATGAAGATAGGCCTCCTTGAGGTCTATTGACATCATGAAGTCCGCCTTCCTGATGCAACCCAAAATCGACTTGAGGGATTGCATTTTGAATTGGTGATGCACAACAAGCTTGTTTAGTTCCTTTAGATCCAAGATCCCCCTCCAGCCCCCCGAACTTTTGGGAACGAGGAAAAAGATGGAGTAGAAACCTGTCCCATGATATTCCATGGGGACCGGCTCTATGGCGCAAATATCCAGGAGGTGCTGGATTTCTGCGTCCATTAAGCTTCTTTTGTCCAGGTTGGCTGAAACCGGGCACTGGATGTAATGGTTGGGAGTGCTGGAGGAGAATTCCAAGGTGAGGCCCAGCCTCAGTGATTGTAGGATCCATGCGTCTGTTGTGGACAGCTCCCATTGGTGAAGGAAGTGATGGAAGCGGCCGCCGATGGAGTAGGTGGGTTGGCAGTCACTTGCCCTGCCTGAAGGGCCAAGTGCCTGACCCTCTAAATGGTCCCTTGGTCTGGGGCTGGTGTCTACCCCAATCTCTAGAGAAGGACCTGTCAGATGGCCGGTCGAACCCCTGGGAGCAAGGTCTGTAGGTCTGGGACCCGCTGGGTCCAGGCTCAGTCTGAAAGGCATGTATGGAGTATGCCTGCGATCAGCCCGTCTGTAAGAAGATGGCATAATTTTTCATTTATCTTTGTCTCCACCAATATAAGGTCCAAGGCATCCTCGAAAAGGGTGGAACCCTTGTATGGTGCCAATGAAAGGTGCCACTTGGATTTCATGTCTGCCCTCCAGTGACATAACCAAATTCTGCATCAGCAGAATATTTGGTGGCTGCCACTAGTTTGTTGATATCTTGTTGTAGCCTCGTGTCATCTTGGGGGAGGCGTTCTTGAAGTTGACGCAGCCAAATCAATGATGCTCGATTAAAGAATGATGCTGAAGTAGCAGCCCTAATAGCCCATGCTGCTGCTTGGTGGGTCTTGTGGAAGGTGAGCTCAGCTTTACGGTCCTCCGTCCGCAAGCCATCTGCGATATCATTGGTCAGGATAGTCGAGGAGGTTAGGCTGGCCACAGGCACATCAACTGACGGTAACTGAAGCAAACCTTGAAGACTTGGAGCAGAGTAATATAACTTTTTATCGTGGCCATTAGGTGCCGCTAGTGAACCGGGCAAGCTCCATGGCTGTTGAATCACTTCTGAGAAAAGTTGAGGACAGGGAATAAACTCCTGCTCCGTCTTGGGAACTGTAAACAAGACGTCATGGGGATTAGACGACTCCTGTCAATCAGGTTGACTTTCGGACTCAGCCAAACAAGTGGTGACTTTAGCCTTATGTAATAAGGACTTAAAGAGAGAAGTACGGAAGAGGCTGGTAAATAACGGTCTGTCAGGCTCCAGGCCTTCGTCATCGGAAAATTCCATGGCCTCACGGTCGTCATCATCTAGCAAGGAATCCTCGCTATGGATTGACTCCTGCTGAGAAGATCCATCATGTTCAAACCCGCCAGACGGTTGGGCGAGAGTCTGGGAGGCCATTGGTACAGAGGGAAACTGGATGCCTTGGTGATGTCCAGTTGATAGGATCTTGGAAATTGTCTCAGACACTAAGGCCTGAATGTTATAGGACAGAGTCGGATGCAATCCTTTCCCAGCACGGAGCCCCGCGGCTGTGGGGGTAAAGGTTGCTGTCGGGGCAGAAGATAGCGACGGAGGTTGGTTTTGACCCATCACTCCAGGTCCTGTAGATAAGGAAGGCTGAGAGGGATGTGGTCCCCCATTACCTGTAGACTAGAGGAGAGCAACAGGAGAGGATGCACCCTGTGCAGATGTTGGCAGAGGGTGGGGGCTCAGATCAGTATCTGGAACAGCCGTGGAAACTGTAGAGGCCTCCTGATGACCAGAATTACTGGACTTCTTGCGAGCCAAGGCAAACTGCCTTTCTAAGGCTCAATGTCTCCTAGTATTCTTGGCATCCGCCGAGGAACACACGGAACCCTGGGAAGAAGTGGCTTGTCAATGGCAGGAGCATGTTTGGTGCCCTTCTTGGTTCCTTTGTGCGCAGACTTGGCGTGCTTTTGAACCCTCAGGGGACTGTAGGTGTGCTCAAGATCTGAGGAAAGCTCGGAATCAGCCATGAATATTTAATTGTAAGTTAAATCTTTATGGTATGGTATGGTATGGTATGGTATGGTATGGTATGGTATGGTATGGTATGGTATGGTATGGTATGGTATGGGTATGGGTATGGGTATGGGTATGGGTATGGGTATGGTATTGGTATTGTATTTTGATGAAATCAGAACTCACAGTCAAAAATGTTTCCACTTGGATCAATTCAGCTAGAAGACTCTGACGCTAACAGCAAAGCATCCCTAGAGCGCTCAGAGATGATAACTGCAAATGACAGTCAGTGATGAAATGGCTGATCCAGTCCTCAGTTAATGACGGGCGGAGGAAAGAATCCGTGCCCCTGGCTCTGCTTCGCTAAATGTTCCTGGAGAAGGACACAAGAGCTTGGCGGCTCCTCCGTGTCCCAGCAACTCGAGCTGCAACAATGATAACGTGAGTAGAAATTGTCCCTCAGCGCCTTCACGGTTAGCCATTGATAAACAAAATGGCGCGAGAGCAGGAAAGGCCCTCCAGGGCCTCCGCAGTCCCGTCAGCGAGTCAAAAGCACACAAACGCTAAATAGCGGTCAAAGCGCAACAAAGCCAACATGATACTTAGAGTGTGCCGTGGCAGACCCGGGCAGTGACTCTGAAGCTGCCCTGCGAGTCCGTGGAGCTGAATAAGCGGCGGTTGTGCCGGCAAGCCGGGGAACCAGTGCACACACCAGCGGCAGATTTGTAAGCAAGTGGAGATGTCCAAAGGGACAGAGCTCCGCAGCACTGCCTCTGAAGGAACGAGCGGTGGGAGCCGGCCTGGAGCCCCAGGAACGAGTCACCGACCGCCAGCAGCGGAGGAGGATCGATCGAACAGTCCAAACTCCTCAATCACAATACGATACAGCTCCAATGAGAAAGGAAATAAAAGTCAAGGGATGTTGAAGAATCCAAAGTCGTGAGTGGAATTTCTGTCAAATTTCTAGCAGAGGAAATCCAAATCAGTCTCTGTAGCCTGACTGAGGGAAGAAAACTGAACCTCAGCCCGTCGGTGGAGGCGGAGTCAACAAGATTTAAAGATATATTCACTCAGTCTCTGGCTAACAGACCAAGAATAACCCATGTTTTTGGATTCTCCAAGCAGCGCGCTGGAGAATGTTGCATAACAAAATGTTTCACACAGTGAAAAAATACGCTTCAAAAATATGCTTCAAATAAATTGGCTTCAATGCACTGAAAACTCAAAATATAATTACAACCCATCTTTTGATTAAAAATTCTAAAATACAGTCTAAAACACACTAAAGCTAAATTACTTCCTCAGATACAACAATATTTGGATTTTTTCCCACCTTTTGCAGAACAACGCAATCACATGGCAACTATCAGAGTAGAGTAATAGCTGACAGGAAGGAAGAGAAAATGAAAATTCTACTGCTACTTCTTTTGTGGTCAGTAGTTGAGATCAGATTTGTGCTTATCTTTCCCTGAGATATTGCCTTCAAGACAGAGATTGTTTTCAAGTGACATATGTTCTTCTACCTCAGTGAGTGTTTCAAACCTATCAAATTTAAGCCTGTGGACTTCAACTCCTAACTGTTGGATAATTCTGAGAGTTGAAGTCCATACAACTTAAAGATGCCATGTTTGAAAAACATTGCTTAGAAGAAGGCCCCTCTTCCTCTGCTACTTCCAGAACGCTAATTTATCCTTACCATACTTATATTGTAATCTAATTTAATCTATCTATGAGAATTTCAGCATGAAAGGAAATCTAAGCAAGTAATTAACTAATATTTTCTTATTCAAAACACAAAAAAATACTTGCCCTTCCTGTGATTTTTCCTTCAGCAAAATCAGTTCTAAATCGCTGAGACAGAAAGGAAAGAAAAGTAATCAACAAAAGATGCACAAAGAAATTATATTACATGGGGAAATGTGTGCCTTATATTGTATAACATAAACCAATGCTCATTTTAGCCATGGCTTGCTAGACAAGCTAGAGCTTTGGTTTGTAGGGACATCATCATCATCATCATCATCATCATCATCATCATCATCATCATCATCACTCGGAACAGCTTACATCCTCCAATGATACCTTAACAGTTCCTAGGTCCTTCGTTAGGACTCGAGCTGCTGAGCTATTAACCAGCCTCAAAGGTTGTGAATCTCACTAAAGATTAAATAATAATAATAATAATAATAATAATAATAATAATAATAATAATAATAAGTGGAATTACTGGGACATAATAACAATTTGCTGTTTTGCTTCTGTAAGAATTGCTTTGCTAAGAATTGGAATTGTGTTTCTACCAGTGATCTCACCTCTGTGTTATCTTGTTTTTTTTGTATACCTCGATGCATGGAACAGAGTATGTCATGATTTGGCAGGGTTACATTAGGCAAATTCCTGGGTTGCTAAGCACCCAGCCCCTCTGTTGCTAACCTCTCAGCCCCCCTGCTCCTGCTCCTTGCTGCACAGCCAATGCAGGGTTACAAGGAAAGCATGGGCCAGAAGGCCCTGAATTGGGAATTCTGAAGATATAAAAGCATGCCATAACTTCGCCAATGTGTGGCTATTCCTCTCATGCATTGCATCTGTATGTTCTAGATATAGTCCCACCCAGTATTTTGTTTTTGGACATAAAATCTGCTTCTTTTTGCAAGCCTTGTCTCGAGTCTTACTCTCTTTGGCATCTCAGTGGTTTGGGGAAACTTCTGGGTAAGTTTCCCCAAGCCAACTTCAGTGGTTTGGGGAAACTTACAGATTCATGTATAATATTAATTCAAATCATGTTTTATAAAGCAGAGTAGCTGGTTTCATATATCACATTGATTCAAAATCAAACACAAAACATATTATTGATTTCAACAACTCACTTTTGAGAGCTCTCAAATAATTGAAAGCCAGTATTATTAATTTGTGGTCAAACTATTGAACAAGAAAGACAGAGATCTCTCAGCCCCAGAATTTTCTGGTGACTTTAAAATTAGACATTTTCTCTCAGCTCCAGTTACCTCACTGGCCTGATTTTCTAAAGAAAGGAGGATTAATCTGTGCTTTTTATAAATAAAATATGAAGCACATGATCTTCATCCAAAGCTGCATTCATTAATAAAATATGCATTTCATATTATAACAACTGGAGAAATGTATGGAAAATCCAAATAAATCCAAAAATAATGTTCTTTAGCATGTGCAAGAGATTGTCATTTTATTTATACTGTAAATACAGTGCAAAGAAACAAAGAATTTAGTTCTTTAAATCAATAAATCCTACCAGTGCTTCAGTAAGAAGTTCTGCTCTGTGTTCTGTAGAAAACTTAAGTGTTTCAGATTTTTTCCCACTTCCTTTACGAAATGTGAGGCTGAATTCTGTTCCTTGTCCTTTTCCAACAGGGCTGATGCTACAAATGTCTCCATATGGCCACTAAGTCAAGAAATCACAATCTGAGAATATTCCATTTTATCCCCACAGAATATGAATTCTTATATCAACATGTACTATTTCAAAAATTTCCCTAGCTTGATAACATAACATAATTTTTAATTAACTATTTCCTAAACATAAAGCAAATCTTATCCCAATATCTAATATATTGCCATTATAAGCTACTAGCTTTAAAATGTAACTTCTTATAAGGTGAACATAGAGACAATTGTTCCTTCTGAAATGCTGATATGAATTGCAATTGCAGGCCATTAGAAAGATGATAAGTATTTCAAAGATTGCCATATTGTGCTGCAAACTCCAGACACCTATTATGAAATTTCAGGCTTCAAGTTAATATTTCCCAAAGATGTACAGCCAAGCAAAATAAATTTCTATTGCATTTATTAGTACTGTTAATATAATTGACTGTTCTATTTAATAAGAAAGACAGCTATGATTCAAGTTCTCAAATAACCAAAACATTTAATTCTAAATCTAATCATTGCAATCATTTTTTTAATTTTTACATATTTAGGCCCCTAACATCAGTCTCTTCAAGGATTTCATACTGGATATTTATTTGGTACCCAATCATGGTACCCTCATTATCCCAAATGTTTAATTATTATGAAAGATATTAACTTTTTCACAAGTTAATACAGAAATCTGATATGTATAACCTACACGTTTTAATTATAGTGGTGCTTAATTGTTTGTGAATCCTCTTATTTTTCTATAAATATGATATAAAATGTGATCTGTTCTCCATGCAAGTTCTAAAACTAGATAAAGAGAACCCAATATAATGAGTCAAAAAAAAATTATTGAAAAAAAATGATCTAAAGCCAGTTATTTGAGTGTGGCAAAAGTATTTGAACCTCTAGAATTATCAGTTTATTTGAAGTTGAAATTAAAGTCATGTGTTTCAATCAAGAAGATGATAATCATATGTGACTATATATGTGATATGTGACTGTAGGAGTTCTGCTTTATTTAAAGAATTGAATTCTGGGATTCATTATCAAAGTGTTATGACCTGAACAAATCATACTTCTGTTCTCCTCTGAAAAACAGGCTAAAAATATTATAAACCTCTTTCCAAAGAGTGTGGATTTCATAAATCCACTGTCAGGCAGACTACCTATAAATGGAGGCAATTCAACAACACTATTACCCTCTCCAAGAGTGGTCAACTAACCCAGATCATTCAAAGAACATGGCATGTAATATTCTAGGTTTCAGAAAACCCCAGAGCAACAAATAAGGAACTAAAAGCCTCTCTTGCATTGCTCAATACCAGTGTTCATTTAGACCATCATCAGATAAACATTGAACAAAAGCGGTAGGCATGGCAGGGTTGCAAAGATAAAGCCATTCTTCTCCAAAAAAGAATATTGCTGCTTGTTGACAGTTTGTGAAAGACTGCAGGGATAAGCCAGAAGGCTATGTGAAGAACGTTCTGTGACTGGATGAGACCAAAATAAAACTTTTTGACCTGAATGAAAGCATGATGTTTGGTGAAGAGCATTCCAGCATAAGAATCTTATCCTATCTGTGATATGTGGTGGTATTACCATGGCAGGACAAGAAATAATGGTTGTAAAATAATTAAGGAGAGAAGAAACCTGGAACTAATGAGAAACTTCCTAACAGTGCGGACAATTAACTTAGCTTGCTGTCAGAAGTTGTGGGCGTTTCTTCACTTGAGGTTTTTAACAAGAAATTGGACAGACATTTGTTTGAAATAGTATAGAGCAGGGGTGTCAAAATCTGCCGGCCAAAACAAGCCTCCGTACGACCTGTTTTTGGCCAGCAGAGTGCTGCAGGCAGCCATGGAGGGCAAAAAAAAAAAAAAAAGGCATGCAACCCCAGCTCCAGTAAAATACTGGAGGCTGTTGGGGCTGAAAATGGGGCAAAGGAGATTGTGTGTGGCCACATGCGCCCCCCGCGCCCCATTTTGGCCGGAAGGGTGCTGCAGGGAGCATCCATCCCATCTCGCCACCCTGCTCCCTGCCCCCCCCCCGAGAACTATAATGCTGACCCAGCCCTTGAAAATATCCAGTTTGACACCCCTGCTCTAGACCAATGTACAAGACTGATCAACAGTCATTACATTTTAGGCTCTGAAGTTCCAATTACTGCTGCCCAAGGTAGGCACGCACAAATTATTTAAAGCAAATGTTCACATATTTTTGCTACACACCTGAGGTATGTAGTTTTGGACCATTTTCCTCAATAAATAAGAATAATATTTTTCACTTATTTGTTTAATTGTCCCTTTATCTAGTTTTATGATTTGTGTGGAGAACTGATTCTTAGGCTATATTTGTGCAAAAATATTGGACGTTCAAAAGGATTCACAAACTTTTAAGCACCACTATGCATCTTCCAGCTCTACCTTCTGCAAAGGAAATATTAAGCCATCATGTACAAAATAAATTACAAATTATACTAATTTATAATCTATAAGGTTGCAAATAAACCTCACAAAGCAGGATGAAAACTAAGAAATTAAAGTTAATAAATATGAAGTATCACTTTAATAACTAGTAACTATTATCATCTAATATCATAAAACCAACTCAATCTTTTATCCATTTTAAGTAAATAGTTATCCAAGTCCATAATTCAGTATTCCTGCTTAGAGAAAAATGAGCTAAATGGTTATAAAATATATGCTGCTATTTTTCTAACTGAACATTTTTTTAAAGTTAATTATTCTGAATATATATCAAGCAACATGAATTCATTTTACCTTTATTAATTCATGCAACTGAGACAATATTCTTTTCATTCTCTGAGAGAATCACTTTCACACAGAAGATAAATACTAATTTTTGGGGAATATATTATTTCTCATTACCTGATTTGTAATTTCTAACGTATTAGGATTGTATGTTGTAATGGCATGAGTTCCAACTGAAAAGACTCGTTTATACCTATATTAGCAGGAGAAACAAGGATTTAGATTTACATAAAAATACACAGAATGTTACCTTTATTATTACCTTTACTGCTAGACTATATACTGTAAAGGTGTACAAATTATATTTTTATGTTCTATATATCTATTAAAGTATGCTGCTATGATTCATAAATCTTATAATAACCATAATATATGAGAACCAGTTTGGTATAGCGTTTAAATGCTGGCCTAGAAACCAAGTCTATGAGTTCTAGTGCCGCCTTAGGCATGAAAGACAGCTGGGTGAATTTGGGCCATTCATTCATTCTATCTCAGCTCAGCTCACCTCACAGAGCTGTTATGGGGAAAATAGGAGGAGGAAAGAGAATTATGTGTGTTTATTGCCTTGAGTTTCTTATAAAGTAATAAAGGTGGATTAAAAATCTAATGAGCAAAAATGTATTATGATATAGAAATTATACAATATTAAAATTATCACATTTATTGTACAATAAGTATATACTATAATAGTATATATAATATGATTTGTTTTAACTTAAGATAATATGTGAATCTGCCTATAGTGTAATGTTATTTCCAAAACAGGGCACTTTATTCAACAATCAGGGATAAAACAAACTTATAGATTAATATGAAAAAGAATATCTCATAAAAACAGTCAATAATGATGTGGAAAAAATGAAACAGAACATCAAGAGATGAGTCATTGAAGGAAAAAATAAATTGGATTTAACTAATAAACTTTTGGCAGTTATAGGAACATTCAAACTGAAAAACAAACTACAGCAATAAAATATAAATACAATTCAACAATAATTATTCAGTTAATGTAAACATTTCATACACAGATTTAAAACATATTTTTATTTTAATTTAGGCTGTGTATTGAAGCAGACGTGGACTAGAAATACAATATATATAATGCAATTCCTTTATATTTGCCTTAATAATTAGACATTCTAAGTTTTTTTAGTGCATGGGGATATTTGCGATCTTGTAAGGAGGTGGAAGAGGAGGATGACGAGGCGGAGAGGAAAAGGGAGAGGCAGGGGAAGGAAGAAGGGGAAGAAGAATGCACTTGAAATGAAGTACATATGTACTTATACAAGAACTCACTAATAAAATAGGGGCATGCAGAAATGTGGCATGTTCCAGCTCCATACCCACTTCAGGATATTTTACTGCTACAAATGTATTTTTTACTTGTCCTAACTTTTCCAACAATTGTTAATAACCAGCATGCCAAGCCTACAGGCCAACTTAGATTTCATTGTTTGGGTGTAATATATATGTATTTAGGATTACTTACAAGTTTCAAAGTTCCTATAAGCCAGTGATTGTTTGCTCTTATGCATTAATGTGCTGTCAGGAATGAACAACCAGACCCATATGTGTAAAGTTCAAGCTGACTACTTTACTATGTTTTGCCTATAATACAGGAATCTGTCCAGTCTGGCAGTCTACTCCTGGGAACAAGTAGATAAGGTTTCCAGGAACTTGGAGGAGAGAGGGGGGTCGGCCTTAGCCTTTCTGTAGTTGTGTATGACTCCAGGTTAGCTCTACCTTTGAACCCTCCTCCCTGCCAGGTTGCATGTTTCCCAACACGTGCTGACAATTCAAAATATAAATTTCAGCTCATAGCTACATTACTTACCTTCCTCTCCATGAATGCTTTGTTGTATAAAAGCAGGCCAAGTCTTTATTTTCCCTAATTATGTTCATTTTATGCTACAACCTGTAACAAAAAAACCTTAGTATTAAAAAAATATTAGCTTCAATAATTTCTGCTTTAGTAATTTAATATTTAATAAATGTTAAATACTAATTTGAAACTAAGCAGAACTCATTGTGCTTATAAAAGGGATGTTTATATTCTTTTTTAAAAATAATTGGCCAAATCATATTTTCAATTTCCCAATATCTTTTTGTTACCAATCATGACTTGGGTTTATAAACCTCAGTTATGACTTGTTTTCTAAATTTAGTTAAATTTCATATTACATGAGATTACAGCACTTCATGTTATAAAATGTAGAGATAGTAAAAGGAATATATAAACTGAAGTGCTATAATCTCATGTAATTTTCTGCATATTTTCTTTATTTACTTTTGGTTTTATACCATAATTTATACCAATACCTATAATTTAAATCACTACAAACATAAAATATGCCAAATAATAAAAGCCAATTTTTTAAAAGTCCCAAGTGCAAATATTAAGTAACTGCAAATTAAAACAAGGATGACATTTCTCTAATACCCTGTGGAATGTTTTAGTTAACAGAATACCAATAATGAAGATGCTAGCTTGATTTTGAGAAAGAGCCATTCTGAACTATGATAGATGCAACTGAAAAGTAATATCTGTGGGCCCACTCACTTCACGGATCTGGGGATCATCAAAAAATTTGAGGAAGGTTAGATGGGTTATTTCATATGGAGATAGTTTAGGTAGATATGCACCTACAGTATTTATTTATTTTATTTTTTATTTTTATTAGATTTCTATACCGCCCTACTCCCGAAGGACTCAGGGCGGTGCACAGCCAAACAATAAAAACACATACAATACAAAATTTAAAAATAGAATAAAATCAAATTAAATAATTTTGGCCCCGACAAATTTAAAACCCCAAACTTTTAAAACCAATTTAAAATTGAATATATAAAATACAAAAGATATTTAAAATTTTAAAAAATCTTTTATAAAAGAGGGGGAAAATTAGGCCAGGCCGGCCTGGTGAAATAGTAAGGTCTTTAAGGCGTGGCGGAAGGTGCACAGATCCGGGATCCTCCGTATCTCTGGGGGGAGCTCGTTCCAGATAGTAGGTGCCCCCACAGAGAAGGCTCTCCCCCTGGGGGCCGCCAGTCGGCATTGTTTGGCTGACGGCACCCGGAGGAGCCCCTCTCTATGGGAGCATACCGGCCGGTGGGAGGCTATTGGTGGTAGTAGGCGGTCCCGCAAGTACCCGGGTCCTAAGCCATGGAGCGCTTTAAAGGTGGTAACCAGAACCTTGAAGCGCACCCGGAAGACCACCGGGAGCCAGTGCAGCTCGCGCAGGAGTGGTGTTACATGGGAACGCCATGTCGCTCCCATTACCACCCGCGCGGCCGCACTCTGCGCCAGTTGGAGCCTCCGGGTGCTCCTCAAGGGGAGCCCCATGTAGAGAATATAGTAGCTAGTATGAAGGTTTCATTATTTAAAACTAGTGTTTTAAGTTATACCTAAAAATCTACTGGCAACCAAATTCTAACACCTACCTGTAGGTGTTATGCAATTATGGCAATTTTGATTTACCCAACAGGTAGACCAGTGCATTTCAAACTTATTGCCATTTTTAGATGACTTCAAAAGCAAATTCTTTCAGAAGGGGGGGATTAAGGTCCTGTGCCACTATTGCTGAAACATGCAATATTTTTATTTATTTATTTATTTATTTTTATTTTATTTTATTTTTGAATTTGTATACCACCCTTCTCCCTAAGGACTCGGGGAAGTGTACAGCCACATAAAAACATAAGAGTACAAATATTAAAATACCATTAAAAGATATATATAAATTTGGCCCCATAATTAAAAATAGTAACAAACCAATTAAAACATTTAAAAAGTGTTGTTTATTGATGTGATAGAATATGTTTATGAAGGGAGAGATGATGTGATGGATGCAAAATGTAATGCAGCATTTTTCCAGGAAGAAGGGAGCACATTTCAAGGCGAATGAAGCAAGAGATAGAGCATTCTAGAACTCTATCTCTTGCTCCTTTTCTGTGGGAAAAGGAAGAGACTTAGAATAGATACTTCCTATAATTTCCCAGGATATATTTGTTAGGTTAGACCTGCAATATAGGTTTCATCTGGTAAGATTCTGTAGATCTGGTGTGATATAAATAAAGAACTGAACTTTTGCTGGACTATTTCACATTGTTCTTAGGCTCACCCTGACAATTAGGAGGCAATTAAACAAATAAATTCAGAACTGACTGCCTCAGGGACAAGTAACTTGCTCCATTTTGTCACCTTACTTTGGTAATTATGAACATGAAATCTGTAATTTTGTAAATACATAAAATTTCAACCCCAAACATCTATATTCTCTACAAATAAAATAAAGTTTCAGTCTCAAATAATATAGTCTATCCAACTTTATACAATTAAATCATATTTATTTACAAACATGTCTGGCCAGATTCTCAGATGAGCTTAAGAAAGATATTATGATATAGAATGATATTAGAATAGAAAGCAAGACATTTATTTAATTATTTTAAACAGATTTTAGATTTTGTATGTTTTGTATGTATGTCTTGTTTTTACTTTGGCTGTTCACCGCCCTGAGTCCTACATTGGAGAAGGGCGGTATAGAAATTTAAACAAATAAATAAATAAACAAATAAATTTAATTTAATTAATTTAATTTAATTAATTTAATAATTTAATTTAATTTAATTTAATTTAATTTAATTTAATTTAATTTAATTTAATTTAATTTAATTTAATTATTTAATTTAATTTAATTTAATTTAATTTAATTTAATTTAATTTAATAATTTAATTTCCAATTTATATACCGCCCTTCTCCCTGAGGACTCAGGGCGGTGTACAGCCAAGATAAAAACATAGAATACAAATATTAAAAAACAGTTAAAAATATATATAAATTTTGGCCCGAAAGTTAAGAAATCACAGACTGATTAAAAGAATTTAAAAATTTCTTAAGCCAACCCGGCTTGCTGGAAAAGATGGGTTTTAAGGGAATGACGGAAGGCATTGAGGTCATGGATTCTCCTTATCTCAGGGGGCAACTGATTCCAGAGGGTAGGAGCCCCCACAGAGAAGGCCCTCCCCCTGGGGGTCACCAGCCTACATTGTTTGGCTGATGGCACCCCGAGGAGGCCCTCTCTGTGGGAGCGCACGGGTCGATGGGAGGTTATCGGTAGCAGCAGGCGGTCTCGCAGATAGCTAGGCCCTATGCCATGGAGCACTTTAAAGGTGATAACCAACACCTTGAAGCGCACCCGGAAGACCACCGGGAGCCAGTGCAGCTCGCGCAGGAGTGGTGTTACATGGGAGCGCCATGTTGCTCCCATCACTACCCGTGCTGCTGCATTCTGGACCAGTTGGAGCCTCTGGGTGCTCTTCAAGGGGAGCCCCATGTAGAGAGCATTGCAGTAGTCAAGGCGAGAGGTGACGAGGGCATGAGTGACTGTGCACAAGGAATCCCGATCGAGAAAGGGCCGCAACTGGCGAATCAGGCAAACCTGACAGAAGGTCCCCCTGGTAACAGCCGTCAGATGTTCCTCCAAAGACAGCTGCCTATCCACGAGGACTCCCAGATTGCGAGCCCTTTCAGTGGGGGCCAAAGACTCGCCTCCAATAGTCAGTGATGGAGTCAACTGACTATATCGGGATGCCGGGAGCCACAGCCATTCAGTCTTGGAAGGATTGAGCTTAAGCTTGTTCCTCCCCATCCAGATCCGCACAGCCTCCAGGCACTGGGACATCACTTCAAGGGCATCGTTGGGGTGGCCTGGGGTGGAGATGTACAGCTGGGTGTCATCAGCGTACTGATGGTATCTCACCCCAAAGCCACGGATGATCTCACCCAGCGGCTTCACATAAATGTTGAACAGAAGGGGCGAGAGGACCGATCCCTGCGGCACTCCACAGATGAGAGGCCTCAAGGTCGACCTCTGCCCCCCTGCCAACACAAACTGCGACCGGTCGGAGAGAAAGGAGGAGAACCACCGCAACACAGAGCCTCCCACCCCCAACTCTTCCAGCCGGTGCAGCATGATACCATGGTCGATGGTATCAAAAGCCGCTGAGAGATCTAACAGGACCAGAACAGAACAACCCCTGTCCCGAGCCCTCCAGAAATCATCAACCAACGCGACCAATGCCGTTTCCGTGCTGTGCCCAGACCTGAAACCTGACTGGAACGGATCTAGATAAGATGTTTCCTCCAGAAATTGTGGAAACTGTCGCGCGACCACACTCTCAACAACCTTCGCAATAAAGCGAAAGGTTGGAGACAGGATGATAATTAGCCAATACTGCCGGATCCAGGGACAGTTTCTTGAGGAGAGGCCTCACCACCGCCTCTTTCAGGGCAGCGGGGAAGTGACCCTCACTCAATGAAGCATTAATAACGCCCTGGAGCCAGCCTCGTGTAACCTCCCGGGAAGCCAGTACCAACCAGGAGGGACACGGGTCCAGTAAACATGTGGCCGCACTAAGTCTCCCCAAAATCCTGTCCACATCATCGGGAGTCACAGCATCAAACTCCTCCCAGATAACATTCTCAAGACTGTTCCTCGTCACCCTGCCCTGATCTACCCAGTCAGAGTCCAAATCCCCCCGGATCTGAGTGATTTTGTCATACAGGTATTGTCCGAAATCCTCCTCCCTGCCTTCTAAGGGATCCTCCCGCACTCCTGGATGGAGCAGGGAGCGGGTCACCCTAAACAGGGCGGCCGGATGATTCCCTGATGACGCAATAGAGGCGGAAAAGTAGTTAGACTTTGCCGTCTTTATCGCCACTAGGTAGGCCTTAATATGCGACCTTACCAGTGTTCAATCAGATTCAGCGAGACTGGCCCTCCAACCGCTCTCCAGGCGTCTTTTCCGGCGCTTCATTTCCCTCAGCTCCTCAGTAAACCAAGGAGCTTCAGGGGATCGGCACCGGGTCAGAGGCCGCAAAGGCACAACTCGGTCCAGGGCCCCACCAGCCGCCCGATCCAGGCGGCTACCAGGTCCTCAGCCGAGTCATGTGCTAGATCCTCAGGAAATGGCCCAAGCTCTGTCTGGAACCTATCAGGATCCATCAGGCGCCTGGGGCGGATCCATCTAATTGGATCCGCCTCCCTGCGGCGAGGGGTTGCGGTTCGAAGATCTAGGCGAAGGAGTGAGTGGTCAGTCCATGACAAGGGTTCCATGTCTATGTCCATAGCAAGACCACTCAACCACTGGCCAGAGACAAAAATCAAGTCCAGAGTGTGACCTCCCCTGTGAGTAGGGCCATGAACTAACTGGGTCAGGTCCATGGCCGTCATGGAAGCCATGAACTCCCGAGCCACCTCAGACGTTTCACCAACGGATGGCAAGTTGAAATCACCCATGACTAAAAGCCTGGGTGTATCTACTGCCACCGTGGCTATCACATCGAGTAACTCAGGTAGGGCTGTTGCCACGCGGCAGGGAGCCAGGTACGTAAGCAACAAGCCCATCTGAACCCCACGGCCCTACCTCACAAGGAGGGACTCACATCCGGCTATCTGAGGCACAGTGGTCTCCCTCGGACCCAGATCCTCGTTAATAATAACCGCCACCCCCCCGCCCCTCCCCTGGGCCCTCGGCTGATGGAATGCTCTGAAGCCTGGTGGGCACATTTCAGTCAGAGGGACGCCACCCTCCGGGCCCAACCAGGTGACATGAAGGAAAACTGCTTTTGAAAATACAGATTGTATGGAATCTATTTAATATGGAAATAAGTTATCATAATCACTTGTGAAAACAATGTTAAATCAGCATAACTATATTCTTTGAATCACAAATTTAAGATTTTCTGTACCTTCTATACATAGATCAATGTCACACATTTTTAAAATGCTATATTCACCATTGTTTGTTTAATTGACCAAATAACAACCAGTAAAGCTCTGGAGTATTATTATTAATTAAAATAAATATTATCATTTATTTATTTATTATCAAGTATATTTATTATATCCATGTAAAATGCTCAAAAAAGATGTTACAAATTCGTCTTTGAAGAATTAAGGTATCTGCATTCTTCATTAGGCTCACATATCTTTCTTTCTAAAAAGCTGTGTAATCTAATGAGGAATGTAGATGCCTTAATTCTTCAAAGATGAATTTGTGACAAATCTTGTGTGTAACTAGCTGTTTCACTAGCAATTGTGAGCCTTGATAGTACAGTGGTTTAGTGCACCCTGTTATTAATACAGCTGCCTGCAATTTCTGCTGGTTCGAATCTCTCCAAGGCTCAAGGTTGACTCAGCCTTCCATCCTTTCTAAGGTAGGTGAAATGAGGACCCAGTTTGTGGGGGCAATAAGCTGACTTTGTATAAAATATACAAAAGAATGAAGGCTATTGCTTAACGCGTTGTAAGCCGCCCTGAGTCTTCGGAGAAGGGCGGCATATAAATCAAATTAAAAAAAAAAAATTGCAGCAGAAGTTGCTTTTGTGTACACAATGCATACAATTAGAAACAGGAACTGTACTATCCTTCTGAAGGACATGATTGTTTTAATGTTTTGAAGAGAAGACTTCATTTGCATTAACATTCTTTATAAAGTATGTCTTTCAATAATTTGCACAACTGTAATATTAAGGCTTTATGTTACTGTTTTTTATGAATTGCGCAGGTGTCCTAAAATGACTCTGAGCATTTTCTGCACTGAGTTTTATGACAGATGTTGTTAATAATGCCTCTCTGGATTGATATCATGAAGTCTGAAAAATCACAAAGTTAAAGGGAGGTTTCTAGTACAAAGAATTAATTAATCTTTATTTTAATGATACTGACACATGCCAACTTTCTTTGCATTTAAAAATCTGTTCAATGATCTGTTTTATAACATGCTTGCCACTAGACAAATTATTTGAAAAATATTTCAGAGAATTAGAAAAAGAATAAGAAGAGTATAATAACGAGGGCTAAGAATTAGTGACAATATACAGATGGATCAATAGCTGAAAAGATTGAAATGTACACTATAACTTAAAAGTGCATTTTTACAAAATAATGTACCTTTGGACAGACACAATAAAACTTTCCAGAAAGTATAAATATATTTCAAATCTAAGTTGGAAATGTGAAAAACATCATTTTTTAACATGTCTGGTGGAATTGTTGAAAAGACTAAAAAATTTTGGGTTATAGAAAGAAAGTTAAAGATTAACTCTGAAACCAGAATTTCTTTTTTTGTTACTAAGACAGATAACTACAAAACACTTAGGGATGGATTTTTTATACATGCAGCAAACTGATCATGTGCAGAAAGGTGGAAAGACTTAAATACCCACAATGGACGAATGATTTGTGAAGATAACAGAATTTGCAAAGGTAGCAAAATTGACTGTTTTGATTAGAGAAAAGATAATAAATACATTTGTTAGTGACTAAAAAACCTTTATGGATTTTGTGCAGAAAAAAAAAGAACTTGTGACTTATAGGTTTGACAATAAGAAAAGGTAAAATATAAAAAAAAGGGAGCCGGGATGTAACCTTAGAATTTTAAAATGTCTCTCTTTATTTGTCTTTCATTTTTCTGTGTATTTATCACTTTTCTTTTACTTTTTCTTTAAATTTGTATTTTTTTATTTTGTAAAGAAACTAATAAAGTTATTGAACAATAATTAACAACTATCTGAGAAAGTGTAACTTCAAGTGAATGTTTCATTTTCTGTTTAAAGTGAACCCTGTGTCTTTTTAATATAGATAACAGATATGTTTGCACTAAACCATTTCCTGCAATACATTTTGTTATTTAAACATTTCAGCCAAATATATTTAGCTTTAGCAATTAAAGCACCCAACCACATTGCAATTTTTGACACAAAGGAACAGTATTGTTGAAATAGGCTTCTGATTACATTATAAATGCCTGCAATAAAATATTATAAATTACAATAAAATTAAAAGTACACATATACTTTTAAAATAACTTTTAAAGTACCCACATTAAGGAATCAGATGAAATATTTAAAAGTCTGAGAAAATTGTTTTACAACTCTTTAATCCCTTTATTCAGAGTGGAGTTGGAGCATCTAAATAGAGCTAAGTGTTTACTGGCTTGATGCCCTTTCTGACTCCTATGAGGAGTTCACAGCAGATATTTTCTCTTTGTGTCCTGATAAAGAAACATCTGCTTCTGCCTAGGATTGAACTCTCAACCTTCCAAGTAGGAGGTGAGTGTCTTCTCCTCTAGGTCATCACACTGCTCAAGTCTGAAAAAATAAAGGAGTATATACACAATGCTAGAAAGACACTGCAGTAAATCTCCAATGGTATTTGAGACAAAAGATGACAGGGAGTAAAATTTTGGAAGTACAGTATAGCTTTATCCTGGAAACTTTTTACTGTTTAACTATTGAGTAATGAATGCAAGGGATGTGGTAACTCAGTGGCTAAGACGCTGAGCTGGTTGATCAAAAGGTCGGCAGTTCAGAGGTTCGAATCCTTAATGCCGCGTAATGGGGTGAGCTCCTGTTACTTATCCCAGCTTCTGCCAAATTAGCAGTTCGAAAGCATGTAAAAATGCAAGTAGAAAAATACCTCCTTTGATGGGAAGGTAACAGCGTTCCGTGTGCATTTGGCATTTAGTCATGCCGGCCACATGACCACGGAGACGTCTTCGGACAGCGCTGGCTCTTCGGCTTTGAAATGTAGATGAGCACCGCCCGCAAGAGTCGGGAACGACTAGCACATATGTGCGAGGGAAATCTTTACATTTAATGAATGCAAGAAGGAATTTTAAATTGTTGCTTTTAAAAAGGGAATGTGTGAAGAGGCTATATTTTGTGCAAATAAATAATTGAAGGATAGAAGATTGTAATAAGAGTGATATACAGTGGAAATACCACCTCATGGATTATTACCTTGTCATGGAGAAGGGGCTTGCATAGCTCAATGAACGTATGAGCTATGCCGTGCAGGGCCATCCAAGATGGACAGGTCATAGCAGAGAGTTCTGACAAAACATGATCCACTGGAGAAGGAAATGGCAACCCATTCCAGTATCTTTGCCATAAAAACCCCATGGACAGTACCAAAAGGAAAAAAGATATGACACTGGAAGATGAGCCCCTCAGGTCGGAAGGTGTCCAATATGCTACTGGGGAAGAGCAGAGGACTAGTACTAGTAGTGCCAGAAAGAGTGAAGCAACTGAGCCAAAGCCGAAAGGACACTCAGTTGTGGATGCATCTGGTGGTGAAAGGAAAGTCCGATGCTGCAAAGATCTTTTCTCCATAGGAACCTGGAATGTAAGATCCATGAATCAAGGTAAGCTGGACGTGGTCAAACAAGAGATGACAAGACTGAACATCGACATCTTAGGAATCAGCAAACTAAAATGGACAGGAAAGGGAGGATTTAATTCAGATGAACATCAGGTATACTACTGTGGGCAAGAATTCCTCAGAAGAAATGGAATAGCCACCACAGTCAAGAGTAGGAAAAGCAATACTGGGATACAATCCCCAAAATGACAGAATGATCTCAGTTTGAACCCAAGGCAAACCATTCAATATCTCAGTAGTCCAAGTCTATGCCCCAACCATGAGTGCTGAAGAGGATAAAATTGACTGGTTCTATGAAGCTCTACAGCACCTTATAGAATTAACAAAAAATGATGTCCTTGACTATATACTCTGCAGCCAAAGATGGAGAAGCTCTATACAGTCAGTAAAAACAAGACCAGGAGCTGACTGTGGCTCAGATCATCAGCTTCTCATGGCAAAATTTAGGCTTAAATTGAAGAAAGTAGGGAAAAGCACTAGGCCACTCAAGTATGAACTAAATCATATCCCTGATGAATATACAGTAGAGGTGACAAATAGATTTAAGGAATTAGATCTGATAGACAGAGTGCCTGAAGAACTATGGACAGAGGTTTGTAATATTGTACAAGAGATAGCAACTAAAACCATCCCAAAGAAAAAGAAATGCAAAAAAGCAAAATGGCTGTCTGAGGAAGCTTTGCAGATATCATGTTTCTGCAAAAATAAGACCCTGTCTTATATTTTTTTGAACCCTGAAATAAATGCTTGGCCTTATTTTCGGGAAGGTGTAATTATTTAGGGGCAAGATGGGGCTCCTCTTGCCATCTTACCTGATTTCCAGTTCTGTCTCCCTAACCCTAACGGTAGCTAAGGAAAGAAAGGAAGCGAAAGGCAAGGCAGAAAGAAAAAGATACACCCAACTGAACGCAGAATTCTAGAGAATAGCTAGAAGAGATACCAATGCCTTCTTAAATGAACAGTGCAAAGAAATAGAAGAAAACAATAGAATAGGGAGGAACAGAGATCTCTTCAAGAAAATTGGAGATATGAAGGGAACGTTTCATGCAAAGATGGGCATGATAAAGGATTAAGAAGAGGTGGCAAAATTACACACAAGAACTATACAAGAATGAGCTTAACATTTCTGATAACCACGATGGGGTAGTCACTGACCTCGAGCCAGACATCCTAGGACTGTGTTGGCGAACCTATGGCACACGTGCCTGAAGTGCCACACAAAGCCATGTCACCTAGCATGCGCGGCATCGCCCATTCCTCTTCCAAGTTTCTGCTGCCTTTGTGCGTGCAGCAGTGCTAGAAACCGGAAGAGCTGGTCTTCCGTTTTCCAGCGGGAGAATGCACACCGGCCAGCTGATCAGCATGTATGCATGAGTGGCATTAACCAGAAGACTTGCTGGCCAGCGCGCGCTGTAAGTACCTTATCTGGCACACGCATGCCCCCTGGGTAGCTACTCTTCCTGATCGCCGTTGTGATAAGAGTGCATGTGCAAAATGCTTCCTTTTCGACACTCGGTGCCGAAAAGGTTTTCCATCACTGTCCTAGAATGTGAAGTCAAATGGGCCTTAGAAAATCTGAACAAAGCTAGTAGAAGTGACAGTATTCCAGATGAGCTATTCAAAATCTTAAAAGACGATGCAGTAAAGGTGCTACACTTGATTTGCCAGCAAATTTGGAAAACTCAACAGTGGCCTCAAGATTGGAAAATGTCAGTTTACATTCCAATTCCAAAGAAAGGCAATGCCAAAGAATGCTCAAACTATCGCACCGTTGCACTCATTTCACATGCTAGTAAAGTTATGTCTAAAATCTTACAAGCTAGCCTCCAGCAGTATGTGGTCCGAGAACTACAGAAGTACAGACAGGATTTCCAAGAGGCAGAGGAACTAGAGATCAAATTGCAAACATACACTGGATCATGGAGAAAGCTAGGGAGTTTCAGAAAAATATCTACTTCTGCTTCATTGACTATGTGAAAGCGTTTGATTATGGCAAGTTCTTAAAAAGGTGGGAGTACCAGACGATCTTATTTATCTCCTGAGAAAACTATATGCAGGTCAAGAAACAACAGTGAGAACTGGACACGGAACCACTGATGGTTCAAAATTGGGAAAGGAGTCCGGCAAGGCTATATACTATCGCCCTGCCTATTTAACTTATATGCAGAGCACATCATGAGAAAGGTGGGGCTAGATGAATCAAAAGTTGAAATTACGATTGCCAGGAGAAATATCAACAACCTCAGATATGCAAATACGAGAGGGGTGTGGCAAGTGCCAGTGGTGGTACAGCAAATTCCAGGGCTTCTGGAAAATGCTGATATCTCAGCTGCTTTAGGAGATCCCCAGGGATCATAGCTGTCCTGTAGGGACAGTGAAGAACGGAAGCACAGGCAGGCATGAACAGGGAGGTTGTCTGCATCAGCTTCCGACCCAGCAGCAAAAGAAGACAGTCTTTAGAAGCTGTCAAAAGCCAGGCGGCCACACGCAAGGGAGAAAGAATGAGGAGTGATGATGAAACAGAGTATTGTTACCAAATGAGTGATTGGCCAACTCATGGGTATGAAGAAAATTTTTTAAAAAACTTTAAAAGAGGTCCCAACCTGAAATAAGAGGCTAATTGGCATCCGGGAATTTAAAGCGAAGGAGAAAAAAAAAGAGGAACTTTAAAAACGAAAGCCCTAAAAGGAGAACTAACCACCTGGATTTAAATTGGACTTGGAAGAAATTAAGAATAAAAATAAAGAAAAGGAAATTGAGAGAAAGTATTTATTTAACAACAAAAGGAACTAATTGAAGAACAGAAAGCACTACTTTTGTGGATTTACAATTGATACTTTTGCCTGGGGATTTGTGGATTGGAGAGAGCCATTTGCTGATGGAAAAGAAATATTGCACTTATATCAACGTGAGAAGCTGTATGGGGAGTATTTGTTTAAACAGCTGCAGTAAGATTACAAAAAGAACTTGAAATAATAAAACCTTGAACTGGGGAGGCTTAAAAGGACTATTTGAATTGGATACTATTTGGAAAGAAGAAAGAAAACAAAAAAGACGTTAAATGGACTTGAATTCGAACTATATATACGTGAAAATAAAAATAAATTTAAAAGTTATTTCTTCTTAAACTAAATATATGGACAATTGGGAACATGAGTACGAGGAGTTGAGGGAGATGTTGCAAAAGGTGCGAGAAGCGTTTAAGGGAAACAAAAAAGCGGAAGATTGGATAGAATACAAAAAGAAAGAAAGAGAAAAGATAGATGAGAAGCAAGAATATAATGTGGGAAAGAAAATAATTGAAGGAAAAAATATAGATGATCATACTGAGATTAACAGTGATAAAATAAAAATAGAGGGGAATATCTCTCAAAAAAGAAGAAAAGGAAATGGGAAAAGAGAAAGGGGGAGAACTAAAAGGGTAATCAAGTTAAAAATTAGAGAAAAGATGCAGGAAGGAGGATATAATAAACACAAAGAGGAAGAGGAAGAAAGAATAAGTGAATGGGAGAAAAGGGAGAAAATATCAAGAAGTGGAATTCAGGAGACCGTAAAAGAAAATGGTTAAAAGGGGAAAGAAAAAAATGTAGTAAAAAGGAATTAAAGCAGTGATACGTTGATTTAAGGGAATGCAGTAATAGAAGTAGCATGTAAGAAACAAACTGGAATAAATATATAGATTACTGTAAAAGAAAATACTTAATTAAAATTAAGACATAAAATTGTAATGAAAGTAAAGAAATGTGTACTAAAGAATGAAAAAACAAAGGAAATTGAGGTAAGAAATGAAATTGAAATGCTAAATAAATGATGTAAGAAATTGTTGTAAGTAGACCAGCAGATATAGAAATGGTCTATATGTTAAAATATCAGGAAGTAATTGAAATATTTGGAAAAGAGAAAAATAACTATTGAAATGGAAATAAGATGGAAAGTTAATTAAGTTGAAAGATTTTAAGGTAAAAATGAAACAAGTTGAAACATAATGTTAAAATTTTTTAAATATGATGGGAATTTTGAGGAATATATGCAATAAAGGGAGAGAAAAACAGGGATGCCTGGACACCATAGAAAAAAAGCACTGAATTGAAAATGAATACAGCAATAAAGAGAAATAGAAGAAGGAGTAGGGAGACTCAAGGAAGGGAGAAGGAGAGAGAGGAACAGAAGAAAGGGAAGAGGAGAGAAGAAAGGAAAGGGGAATAAGAGTAGGAGGGAACGTTAGATAGTGGGGAGAACAGGAGGAGGGGGAGAAAGGAAAGGGAAGTAGAGAAGGAATAGGAGAGGAGGGAAGAAGAAGGTAGGAAGAATAAAAGAAGGGAGGGAGAGGAAGAGGAAGGGAGAAAGATTGCTTTAAAACAAAAAAGATAAAATGGAAGAAAGGCTTCCCCGAACATGTTTAAATATATTAAGATAAAGACTGAATTAATAAAAAATAAAATTAAAGAGAATGCATATGATTAAGAATAGAAAAAATAGAATTTGAGGTTGAAAGAAGATACTGTTTAGAAAAATAAGAATAGAAAAATTAACATTTGATTAACAAATATGGAAAAAGAACACTTTGGCAGAAACTGTAACTAAGTAAAATATATTTGGATATGATGAATTATATATATGATATGATATGGTCACTACTCTTTCAAAAAATATGTGGGTGTGTATTGGGGGAAAAAACCAATTAAAACTTGTCCAAAAAAAAAAAAAGATATGCAGATACCACTTCTTTAATGGCAGAAAGTGAAGAGGAACTAATGAGCCTTTGATGCGGGTGCAAAAGTTGTCTTGAAACTCAACATTAAGAAAACTAAGATCATGGCATCCAGCCCTCTTAATTCCTGACAAATAGATGGGGAAGAAATGGAGGTAATGAGAGATTTTATTTTCCTGGGTTCCAAGATCACTGCAGAAGGGGATTGCAGCCAAGAAATTAAAAGATGCTTGCTCTTGGGGAGAAGGGACATTGGTCTTACCGTGATACGACCTTTCTCGTAGTGTGGAATGGGAGGTGCCAGGCTGGCTTATTCTAGGCTCTAGCTCTATGGACTGAGTTGAATCTTTTGAGGTTCCGCCTCCCTGGTGACTCCCTGGTTGTTTCTCAGTTTAACAACAAAGACGAAGCGAATGGGAAGCCTGTAGAAAGACAGAAACAAAAAAACTCCCCACCCAATGGGAGTCGGACCAGACCGGAAAAAAGGGTGGGGTTGGCACCTCCCATTCCACACTATGAGAAAGGACGTATCACAGTAAGACCAACATCCCTTCTCCATAGTGTGGTAAAGGGAGGTGCCAGGCTGGGAAATACCAAAGCCCTGCCAGTACTACGGGTGGGAACTGTCCTGGGCTGACACCCCTGTCTCTTCCTTGACCTGCTGTAGGACTCTCTGCCCAAATACTGCCTCAGCCAAGGCATAGGAGTCAAGTCTGTAGTGGTGAATAAAAGGGGAGGGAGATGTCCACGTAGCTGCCCTACAAATCAACAGAGGTCTGAGTAGCCCAGGCCGCTGTCGTTGCTGCACTGTGGGTAGAATGGGCTGTTATCCTCTGAGGCACCGGGAGAGCTTGAAGCTCGTAAGCATGTGCTATACATGCTCTAAGCCAACACCCTATCGTGGAAGGGGTCATCCTGTGGCCCAGAGTCGACAGCTGAAAGGAGACGAACAGGGAATCAGTCTTCCTGAAATACGTAGGGCCCTCCTAACATCCAACGAATGCCAGATCTGTTCCAAGGCGTGCCGAGGCCTTGGACAGAAATCCGGCAGGACTAACTCCTGTGCTTGGTGAAACAAGGAGTTGACCTTTGAAAGAAAGGCAGGGTCCAGCTGCAGGACCATCCTGTTGAAGTGAAAAACACACAGGTCTTTCCTCACCGATAAAGCCGCCAATTCCGATATCTGTTGGGCAGACATGACGGCCACAAGGGAAGCAACCTTACACGAGAGGAGGCGAAGGCTGGCCTCCCTCAAAGATTCAAAGGGCGTTCTAGTCAGTGCCTGTAATACATTTTTCAGGTCCCAAGTTAGATAATGGAGAATCGTTGGGGGGCGGAAGTTAGACGCCCCATGTAGAAAAGCCCGCACCCTCGGATGGTGGGCAAGGGAGCCCCAGTCAAAACAGAACCCAGTGCAGCAACCTGCCTATGCAGAGTATTAGGGAAAAGCCCCCACTCCAGGCCCTCTTGTAAAAACTCCAGCACTTCCGCCACTGAGACTGAAGTAGGGTCCAAATGTCTTGGGGCACACCGAGCCGCAAAGGTAGTCCAGGTGGCGTCGTAAATGCATCTGGTTGAAGGCCCCTTGACCTCTTGAATCATCCGGATGACCCTGGTAGAGAACTTCTCCTGTCTTAGGAGCCTCCTTTCAACTGCCAGATGGCCAACTGAAGCTGCTGGGGATCGGGATGTTGCACAGGCCCCTGGGGGACTCTGTCCAGGGGAGTTCTCCAGGGATCGGCGACTGACAGGCCGACCAGGTTGGTGAACCACGGCCTCCTGGGCCAATGTGGGGCCACTAACAGTACCTCTGCCCTCTCCAACACCACCTTCTGGATGACAGCTTGTATCAGGGGCAGGGGAGGAAAGGCATATAAGAGTCCAGGGGTGAAATGCTCCCGGTTCGGACTGGCTCGGGCGAGTAAGTAGCAATGGTGGCGGGCAGTTCAGAGAACCGGGCAACTCAGCTTGGATCGTCAGCACCATTTAAAAGAAAAAAACTTTTTTTAAAAAAAACCCTCTGACGATCAGGCAACTCAGCTGGGATCGTCAGAGCCTTTTGAATGCATTTTTTTACATGGTTTTACATGTAAAAAATGGTTTTAAAAGTAAAAAAAAATTGGCCATGCCCACCCAGTCACATTACCACCACCCCCACCAAACCACGCCCACAGAACCGGTAGTAACAAATTTTAGATTTCACCACTGTAATAATCCCTTGGGCTAAGGGGTCCTCAGAGCATCCACCCCCTCTGTACCTGGAGCAGGGAACCGGGACAGGAATCGGGGGAGGTGAGTGTTCGTTGAAGAGGCAAAGGGATCGACCACAGGACGGCTGAACCAGTCGGCGAGTTCTGCAAACAGGCTGGGATGGAGTCTCCACTCCGATGGATCCACGGTGGCTTGACTCAGCCAATCAACTCGGACACTGGCCATCCCAGTGATATGATCTGCAGGGACAAAAGATGAGTCTCTGCCCATTGGCATAGGGCCTCCACCTATGGAGGTTGTCCTCCATATTCAGCAGTAACTAGGCCCACAAGCCTAAAGGAAGGCAGTCCAGAAAAAAGATAAGGGCCTTGCCAAGCCTGTCTAGCTTCCCTATGGAAACAAGGATCACAGCACCTTAAAATGGTCAGGAAAGATAATAATGGCCTGACTCTGACAACAGGATGGCAGTGACAAAATGGCCTCCTGGAACACAAAATGGCTGCTATCAACCATTAGAAGGTGGCACCAGCCCTCAGGATCAGGCCCGTCGGTCCTGCCAGGTTAGGCCGCAAAGCGAGCCCACAGGCAATACAAATTAACAGCTGGCAAATATCCAGGGCTCCTATCCGCAGCTGTGGAGAGCTCCATCAGTCTTGTGGCCAATCAGCATTGCCAGGGGAGCAAAGCTGCCCTCTGCAAGCCCTGCAGAGAAAGTGTGGGAAACAAGGCCGCCGGGACTAAAACAAGTCGAAAATAACCATGCTAGACCAGGAAGACCAGGGCGGACTGGCTCTGCCACTCGTAGCCTCCACGTCGCAGCGCTTCAAGTTTCAGGCAAATTCAGCCCTCACCCAGGCTGCAGGAGGCTGGCGATACCGTGGATGCTCAGGAAAAAGTCAGTGGCAAGAGAGTAAGCCCGCTCTATAGCTGACTGGCGCCAATCCACATTGGAGCAAGGAAGACCGCACCAAGGCTCAAGGAGGCTGGCGCGGCTCCTGTGGCTTCAGTCCAGGTGCTCCGAGGCAGCGGAGCCCAGCCGCAACAAACAGGAAATCCCCGCAAAGCAGCACCCCAAAACACCCAGTAAGGCAAGAAGGGGGATGGGGAGGGTGGGAGGCGCCAAAGAGGGCCACCCACCAGCTCAAATCCGTAGCCACGGAGAGCCCTCCCTAGCTGAACAGCAGGACAGGAAAGAAAAATAAAGACAAAAGAAAAGGGAAAAAAAAAAAAGTCCAGGGAATAAATTCAAAGCTCAGCTCAAAAGTTATGGAGCAAAGGAAAAAGGCGTCCATAAACTGAGACTGAGTTGAAAAGCTGAGGTATGTCACCAGGGAGGTGGAACCTCAAAAGATTCAACTCAGTCCATAGAGCTAAGCCTAGAATAACCCAGCCTGGCACCTCCCATTACCACACTATGGAGAAAAACTATGGCAAATCTAGACAGCATACTAAAAAGCAGAGACATCACCCTGACAACAAAAGTGTGTATAGTCAAGACTATGGTTTTCCCAGTTGCAATGTATGGCTGTGAAAGTTGGACCATAAGAAAGGCCAAGCGCCAAAGAATTGAGGCCTTTGAACTATGGTGCTGGATAGGACTCCTGAGAGTCTCCTGGACTGCAAGGAAATCAAACCAGTCAGTCCTACAGGAGATCAACCCTGACTGCTCTTTAGAAGGCCGGATCCTGAAGATGAAACTCTAATACTTTGGCTACCTAATGAGAAGGACTCACTGGATAAATTCAGGAATTGTATTTGACAGGAAAATGGAGAGGGGAAAAAGCCCCAGAGCATGAAAAGGAATGCAGAATGGTAGAATGTCTGCTAAAGGATGGACAAATTTTAAGATTTGCAAAGGTAGGTAGAAAGTGTTGAAAGGAATCTTTGTTAAAAGAAATAAATATGGTGTGATGGCGAACCTGTGGCACGCATGGCACATGTGCACCAGTAAGCTGCTCTCTTCCGGGTTTCAGCGCGCATGCACACACCGGAACTCAAAAAGAAGCAGCTGGCCGGTGGCAACAGAACCCAGAAGAGCAGTTGGCCGCCATGCACATGCGCACCAGAATTGGGTTCCAGATTTCGGCACGTACACATGTGCTCCAGTTTTGGCACTCAGTGCCGAAAAGGTTAACCATCACTGCACTAGAGAATGCTTCTGCCTACTTTGATACATGGAAGTGAGAACTCAATATTTCATGGAAAATATAAAAATAAGCTGAAGGTAGTTGGAATGAGGTACCTAAAAAGTGTGTAGTAAAATAATAAAATACAAATGGTGAAGAAATGTAGACTGAAAAGTGAGTGACCAATGCAAAAGTAATACTTCATTTTATCGTGTAGAAAGAATGAAGTATACTGGTAAAACAAACAAAAGTAAATGATTCTTGAGGAAGAATCTTTGCATAAAATTGTAATAGATTGATTTTTTTAAAAAAATTTGATTTATATGCCGCCCTTCTCCGGAGACTCAGGGCGGCTTACAATGCGTTAAGCAATAGCCTTCATACTTTTGTATATTTATACAAAGTCAGCTTATTGCCCCCACAAACTGGGTCCTCATTTCACCTACCTTAGAAAGGATGGAAGGCTGAGTCAACCTTGAGCCTTGGAGAGATTCGAACCAGCAGTAAATTGCAGGCAGCTGTGTTAATAACAGGGTGCTTAGACCAGTGTACCATCAAGGCTCTTGATTGATTATATTCTTTTAAAAAGTGTGAAGAGAAGTTTAAAGAACAAAAAGTAGGGTGTTAGGCAGTGTTTGAATATGATGGAAAGAAGGATGGTTAGTAAGGGCAGAAGGTATAAAAACAGTTAATGGTGTTGGAATAAACTAGCTTTAGCTATGTTTCCTTTTCTTTTCTATGTACTTTAAAGATTTTTCAAAATATAATAATGCAGTAAAAAAAAGGCCTTCCATATATTGAAGAATAATCCATTACACAAACGTTTTGTCTTAAATGGGAGGAAAATAAATGTGGCCTGCATGGCTGAAACCTTCTGAAATGCATCTGACCATAAGTTATGTGGAAAAATCAAGAAAGTATTTACATATTGTTTATTTTGAAATTCTGTTCATGATGTAGTTCTCACTAGTAATTTAAATGCAAATGTATGCTTAGATATACTAGTTTATGAAATTTAACATCAGCCAAAATCTATTTGCAGTTCTTATATTCTCTAACTAAAAGAGCAGAATGTTTTCTCTATTCATAACATTTTATTATACATGTAAAAGCTGTTCTTCTGTTCTTAATGTGTTTCGTCTGCACTGTTATTACACATATATTCTACATACAGCCTTCACATTTCAAGATTACACATTTCTAGTAATTCCTTCAAACTTAAATTCAGTTAAATCTTTTTATTAGGTATTGACACAAACATGAAACACTGTTGCAAACTTAAGTAGTGGTTTTTTCATAGTAGTTTTTATTGAACTAAGTTAACTTTTTATAGCTATTTCTTATGCACTAGCATATAAAGGAAAATAGAAAACTCTGCAAGCACCGTGTGTGTGTCTACATGCATGTGTCACCATTTCACTGTAGTCAATTACATTATATAAACTTTGCTAACAAAAAATGTCCACTTAACTGGAAGTAAATCTCAATGTAACAAGCTTTATTGCTAATTTATCGATCACCTAATTCATGAATTTCATCTTTTTTTCTAAACTGAAAAACTCTGCTGAAAAGTAAAACATTGCAATGTATTTAAAATATTTTGTAAGCTGTCTTCACTGATTTATGTACTGTTTCGTTCATGAAAAAAGCTGAAAATGAAGGCTCTTTTTATTAAAATTAAAAAGTGATGGTCAAATATTATCCCAAAATAAACAAGTCAATATAAAACTACAAATATTATGTATAGTATGTTAGCACTAAAATACAGCGATGATTTAAACATAATGGATTTTTTAAAAGAAAGTATTTTTCCTATTAATAATCAATCTGAAAATCAGTGAAGTAAATTTTTTTGCCTCTTTAAATTTATAACACAGAACTGAATCTGGAAAATTAGAGATATTGATAGAATCTTATTCAAATAATGGATGAGTATATTTATTAAAGCTGTATATTAAAAGCTTTCCCTAACCAAGTGGGACTTGGTTCTGAGTTATCATAGTTTATTGAACAACATATATAGTGTTCCACTTTGTTAAAATTCTGAAATTATTCACCGCAAAACTAGACATTAAACTCAGAGGATATCAAAACAGTTATTAAGGCTAAGTAGTCAATATAACATCAAAGTAAATGTACTGTAATTTACAGAATTGAAACAGAATTTTGGAAAAGGTAATTAAAATTTGCAAATAGCATTTGAAAATAGCCAGAAACATTTTCACCAAACTATATATATATTAAACTATTCTTGAAACTGTAAAACAGAGTACAAAGGGCTAGCAGCCTAGTTTATCTATATCCAGAATTGTCATATGACAGAATGTGCATGTTAACTGGCATAAAAAAATAACTAACATTGTATACATAATTACAAACCACTAACTATTTCTTTGCAGAAAACCTTATTTTATGGGTAATGAAATATCAGAATGCATGTAATAGGGGTAGGTTTTGTTTAAGGTTTATTAGCTGTACAGCACTAAATTCTATCTGCCCCCAAATATGGGTCTCAGTGTAAAAGCACCTCTTAATTTTTCTTCAAACACAGAACATGCAATACACAAGCATATTTACTGTTTCTAGAAAAGGCTATTGACTTAGCTATGGTTAAGTTTGTGAACCACCAGTTCTCTACAAGCCCTTGCAAAAATACAGTACAGGGAACATCAAATCACCATGTATAATTAAAAGAGAAAGACATTTCCATAACAGTATCTTGAAACCCGTTGTATCAATTTCAGCCAAAATGTTTGGAAATTAAAAGCATAAATCGACTGTTCTGCTTAAATTATGTTACTACTACTACTGGATACTTTTCTGAAAGGGCAGATGAAGATACTGCATGTGTTGGACAGGGAAAAGAGACGACATGGAAGAGATACTGTGGCCACAGCCTTCACTATCCTGAAAGCTACAAACATGGAGCACATGGACCAATAGAGGAGGAACAGCCAAGGGGAGTGTGATACTGCAGCAGTTACGGGAATAAATTCAGGTACACGGACGCCCCTATGGTAATGAACTTCTTTTGCCTAGGTCCCAGCTAAAGGAAGTCTCGGAAATCTCACAGAAAAGTTTGGAGCGGGGATGGGGAGGAGAGCTGGATACTTGCCTTTCCTCATTTACTATTTCTGTGCATGGGGAGGAGATGGGGCGGGCGGCACACGGAATCAACAGAGCCTCGACTCACAAAAGAGATAAGACAATCCCTAGTTGTCCCTTTTCTCTTCCTATCCACGATTGTTTGCAAAGCTTTTCCTGAATCTCTCTTGCCATTTTCATCTTTCCATCCAGTTACCTAGACCGGCTGCCGAGGTTCCCCAAGCATTGCACAGCAAAGAAACGTACCGAGCCAGCAACACTCGAAACTATTTCAAATAGTGCTGCAGAGCAGCTTCTTCCTAGCTGGACTTCTCGCCTACTCGAAACTCGTCTAGTCTCTTCAGAGCTGAGCTGTGGAGGCCGCCATTTTCACTCGAGCAGGGAAGTCAGCCATCATGCGCACGCGCAGACACCGCAGATCACGAGACAAATCAAACTCAGCTGATCGTTAGCTGCTTTCTCTCCCCCTCCAGTTTCCTGTTGCTCGGAATTCGCCTCCATTCTCACGTCGCTTCCCTTTTTCAAGGAATTGAAGCATGCGCAGAACGAGCAGCCGAAGGAAAGCGAAGGTCGACTGCTTCCTAATAGAAAAGGAGAGCCCACGTTCCTAAGGGCAAGTGGGGCAGTAGGGTAAAAATCGAATGGAAGGACGATTTTTTTACAGCTGTGGGATAGATCGCTTTTGGGGGAGGAAGGATAAACGGTGGCACGGTAGTTTTAGGATTGGTAGAGCGCCAAGTTTGTTTTTTAGGTTGGCCGAACAAGACTGGAAAATCATTTGAAAAAATGAGGGAATAGAATGAAAATTATGTAATTCTGATGATAGCCCTTTAAATTGGGTGTGTGGGGGGGGGAGTCGAGCATTTCACTGCGAGGTGTAAGATATAAGACCCAAACATTTTAATCCTCACAATTCATAAACAAGTCTGGTTCACAAAATCAAAGATTTATTGGAGACAAAATGAAGAAAAATAAAAAGCGGTTGCAAGTGCTGCCTCTTAGACCCTTCCCAAATGGATTGAGTTCAAAGGGTGCAAAAAGCAGTTTTCAAGATACACATTTTATACTCCTACACAATGCATGCCAAGACCTCCCAACTCTCCTTTATTCTCCTAAGTCATTCTCCAAGTTATTTTACACTTTAAAAGGGTCATCTTGACATTTCCTGCCTAACAACAACTATCTTATCATGTTTACTTTTACTTTTCACCTTGAGCAGATGTTCCTTTCTTACTGATAGTGGTCTTGCCCAAGGCGTAGGTTCCTGTCTCCAAGGGAGCTTTTAGCAAGTCATAACACATTGTCTCTACTAATTACAATTTGTGGTCAGTTTACAACAGTAAGAACATCATAGCTTTTTAATACATTAAACACTTTTATAAAGAGTAACTTATTATTCATTTCCTCCAGAAGGTATATATTAGTGGTGAAATTTGAACCTGTTTGCTACCAGTTTGCTGGCTGTGCATGCATGCCACACGCCAAATGCGCACAGTGTGTGCATGTGCAGTGTGCACCAAAATGAGGCTTGGGAAGGTAAGTAGTAAAAAAAAGCTACCAGTTCAGTCAAACTGGTAGTTTAAAAAAGCTACTGGTTTGGGCAAACCGGTAGTTAGCTACCAGTTCGGTTGAATCGGCAGTTTAAAAAGCTACTGATTCGAGCAAACCAGTAGTTAAAAAAGCTCCTCCAAACCAGTATTTCCAACGATCACCTGTGCTGCAGGGTTTAGCTTCGCTAGAAAACAGGAAATCCTGCTTTCTAGTGAAGCTAAATCATGCACCACAACTGATCCTCCCCCCTTATTGTTCTACTTACCTTCCCAAGCCTCCTTTTGGTGTGTGTGCGCTTCCAATCTCCCCAAGAAAGCAGGACACTTGAAACTGCAGTTGTTCCAAAAGGAGCTTTTATTGAAAGGCTTGTGATAGCAAGAGGTCTAGGCAGGAACTAAATTTTCCCATTTAAAAAACAGCAATTTAAAGCAGTGCAAACAAAACCCCTTCCACAGTACAGCAATGCAGGAAACAGAAACTTCATATAGAGATCTCTCCAAACAAGAAATAGAAACAGAAACTTCAGGTAGAGGTCCCTTCAACCCTTCCCCCTCTCACCAGAATGCCACTGTCCCAATAGAAACATATGGGACCTGATATGCTGCCCCCCCCCCTAGAAAAACGAGAAGTCCACCTGAAAGAAAACAAAAAGAGGGAAGGGGAGACAAACAAAACATAAAATCAGCGAGGTTTCTCAGGGTACAATTTAGGGGCATGCACATATTTTTTGTGAACCCATTCATTGTGTGAGAAGGGGACATGTTTCCTAGCCACCAGCAGAGGTGGTTGCTACCAGTTCGGACCGGTTCGGGAGAACCGTTAGTGGAAATTTGATGTACTTCCCCGAACCATTGGTGACCTTTGGCTGGCCACGCCCCCGAACCGGTCCCCGCTCACCCGACACTTGCCCGCCCCGCCCAGCAGAATCTAGCCCCATAATTCTGCTCACCGCTGCTGGCAAAGGTAAGGCCGAAGGGCATGGACCTGCAGGTGGGCGGGGGAGGGAGAGCTGGTAGAGGGGTGATACCAGCAGCGGATGGTGGACCAATGCGTGCGGGGAGGGAGGGGAGCGCACGGGAGATGACAGCACTGGAGCTCTTCCCGTGCGTTTCTCCCAGCTGGCCTGGCCTGAGTGGGAAGCATGCGGGAGATCCTAGCTGCAATTTACTCATAAACAACATTGGCCAGGAGAGGCAGGGAGAAAGGCCAATGGTGCTCACGAGTAAACTGAGGCTCCTAAGGGGGGGTTGAGCCTCCCCGCCCACAACATCTTCACCTGAGGGCATTGCTGGGAGCCACTTCCTGCATCTCCCATCCCGTACTCTTCCCACTGCTGCTTGACCTCCTCGATGTACGGAGACAGGAGGCGGCGGTTTCTTTCGCTGCCTGCGATCTGCTGCCTGTCTCTAATCTGCAGTTTACTCATGAGCATGATGCTCACCAGTAAACTGCAGATTACAGGAAGCCGGCAGATCGCTGGTTTACTCGCTCTGCTGCTTGCCTGGCAGATCACAGACTGTCAACTCTAGGTCGTCTCTCAGCCGTTGTGTGCAGGGAAAAACCTTGCAAAGTAAAGAAAAACTTCTCCTGAGTGTGAGAAGTTAATTGCCTCACACTCCCTGCACACAACAGCTGAGAGACGACCTGGAGCTGCCACTCTCCAGTAAAATGCGTGTCTTGCAGTGGGGCACAATTTGGGGTGGCAGGTGGGGCAGGGGATGGGGGGGAGTTCGGCAAGCTTTGCAGCTATGTGACTATACAGGTTGCTGTGCCGGCTCTCCACTCCCTGCCGGCCAGCACCTCCCGAAGCTGCCAGTTTTGCAAGCAACCACTGCGCTGGGACTGATAGAGGCAGCAGCAGCCCTTTCCTGTCTTTCTCCAGCTGGGTGGGAAAAAAGGAGGGGGACTTCACAAACAAAAGAGAATTCCCCCTTTTGGCACCGAAGCCAAAGCTAAAAGAAATTGGTGGGGAGAAAAAGAGGGAGGGTAAGAAGAGGGGAAGGGCAATTTTTTCGTTGTTTTAACTCTATAGCAACATCTTTCCCAGTTACTGCTTTCTCTGCTCAGCAGCAGAGCTTTTTTTTTTTTAAGATTAGTCCCCTTCTTCCCCGGAGAGCGAAGAGCAGGGGCAGGGAGAGAAAAAGAAGGTGGTACGGGATGGGGGGGGTGGGAGCGGGGGAGCGTCTTAGTCCCAGCCGGTTGCTGCTTCCTTGGGTCCACTCAACTTTTCAGTCCCGGAAAGCGGCTGAAAAATGCCCTCCTCCATGCACCATTTTCTGTCCTTGCCTCCTTCCCATTTTTATTTGGTTTTCCCTCCCATCCTGAAAGGAATTTCAAGCAAAAGGAAGCGGGGGGGGGGGGAGGGGAAGGATCTGGGAGTGGGAAGGGAAGAGATTGGGAAGAATGAGAATGAAGAGGGCTTCCCAGCTCAGGAAAGGCTCGGAGTCCGGAATTCAGAGCGTGCCTTTCCCCTTTTCTCTTGCTGCGTTTTTATTTCCAAAGCACCCCCCCCCTCCAGTCCACTCTCTTTCCCTAAAAATGGAGCTCTTGGTCCAAAGCGGGTGGTGTGTAATGAAAGCAAGATTTAAAGGAAACCAAGTTGAGCTAGTTTGTAAGGAAAACAAGTACTGTCAAGGTTCAGTGCAAGCCATACTAGCATTCCAAACTAATGAATCTTAATTTCTGGTTAAAATGGGTAGTACTTCCATTTAAAGAAGAAAAGCATAGTTCAGATAATTGCTATGATTTTTTGCTCCTATATTCTGTTGTTTAGGTATAAATTTTGTTAATGTAGAAATTTTACTTACAGCCTATTAAACAACAGAGCTAGTTGTCTGCCTGCAATCATGTGTATCTATTAGGAGTAAATCCCACTGAAAGAGAGTAGCCTTACTGCCAAGTAAACACACATAGGCTTTATGTAGTTGAGAGATAGGGTATCGATTAGTATCAGGTGTATTATAGAGAGAAATGAGAAGTTCTGTAACAACAGATACTTTGTGCCCAGGTCTGTGTGTGAGAGAGAGGGGGGAGGGAATGAGAGAGAGAGAGAGAGAGAAAGAAAGACAGAAAGAGAAAGAAAGAAGGAAGGAAGGAAGGAGGGAAGGAAGGAAGGAGAGAAATAGAAGAGAAAGAAAGGAAGGAAGAGAGAGAGAGAGAGAAAAAAAACCTCTGTGCTATTATTTTTAATTGTTCCATTATTTATCATGTGTTAATATTTTACACTGTCTCTACACCTAGAGTGATTTTACTGCCTTTCTTTTGCCCAGGGCTACCACATATTTTTCAGGGTTTTACATGCATTCAATGTCTATAGTCCAGAGCATAAATATGTGTGTGTTTATTTTGTACATCAGATTGCATAAGTCCATCTTAATATGCTATTCCTGGTATGTGATGTTTTGTATACATACAGAGAAAGAAGCACTCTTGTGATCTTTGACTTTTACGCTTGCTGTCAAACATCAGCCATAATACTAATTACTGTTTTGAACAATATACACGAATGGCTATTTTATATGTGAAATTATGACTGAAATATTTCTGCACCTATATTGGTTCTCACTGTCAGGAAGTTTCTCCTTAGTTTTAGGTTGTTCTCTCTTTGTTCAGTTTCCATCCATTGCTTCTTGTTTTGCCTTCTGGTGCTTTGGAAAATACATTGGCGCCCCCACCCCCTCCTTCTTTGTGGCAGCCCCTTAAAAGCCTGTTGCCTATCACACTTTTGGGCAAAGCATGTGAGCCATTTCCTCCTTTCAGTTGGCCATGCCTATCCAGTCACACTATCCTATCAAGCCACACCCATTGTCACATGACCATTAAGCCATGCCCACAAAATAAGCCACTCCCACAGAACTGGTAGTAAAAGAATTTAGAACCCACCCCTGGCCACCAGGTACTGAGTGGCTCTGTAGAATTCCTAAAGTCTAGAATTACTTGAACTTCAAAATGTTGTTCGCCCTCTACCATAATAGGGGGTGGAACAGGGGTAATAGTAGCTGGGTGAAGGTCAGAGGTGACTTCAGGTTTCAGCAAGCTACAATCGGAAATGGGGTGGACTTGCCGTAATGACTTAGGGAGTTGCAATTCCACCATGACAGGGTTAATAATACGAACTATGGGGAAAGGCCCAATGTATTTAGAGCCCAGCTTTTTAGACTGCTGCAAAGATTTTTAAAATGTGGTGGAAAGGTAAACTTTGTCCCTCACTTTGTAAGGTCTAGGTTCTATTTGTTTCTTGTCTGCTTGTGCTTTAGGCAGCCTTGGCTTCATCCAAGGCTGTGTGGACCACCAGCCAAATGGTTTGTAAATGACTGACTCACTGTTTCAAGGAGGAGATTTCTGGTTCATGTGAGGGTAACTCAGGCATAGCATTAAACTGTTGCCCTGTGGCCACTCTGAATTGGATAAAACCTGTGCTAGTGTGAACTGCATTATTATAGGCCACTTCTGCAAAAAGCAATAGATTAGTCCAGTTATCCTGCTGGAAGTTAATAAAACAACACAGGTACTGTTCCAGAACTAAGTTCATTCATTCCATGGTCCTGTTTGTTTGAGGATGATGACTAGAACTAAGTCCCTGTTTAGTTCCGAGTAGGTCCAAAAAGGCTTTCCAGAACTTGGATGTGAATTGGACCCCTCTGTCCAAAATAATATGTCATGGGGCCCCAAGCAAGTTGTATATGTGAATCAAAAACAGCTTAGCCAAGGCTTTGGCCATAGGGATGTTTTGGCATGGGATGAAGTGAACTTGCTTTGAGAAAACGTCTGTGACAACCCAAATCACTGTGTTTCCAGAACTCTCAGGCAATTCAACAATGAAATCCATGGAAATCTCTCCGTGGTGCTGAAGGCTCAGCCACCGGCTGCAGTAGACCGGGGCAAATGGGGCAGCTTGCTACATAACTTTCCATATCCTTTTTAAATGAGGTTCATCAGAATTGCTGTTTCAGTAGATGTAATGTTTTTACAAAACCAAAGTGACCAGCTAATTTGGAGTCGTGACAAGTTTGCATAGCTTTCAGCCTTTCCCTAGCTGGGACATACAGCTTATTTCCCACCCAAGATAACCCATCTTTTATTATGCAAGTATGTCTATGGGCACTAACCCACTCATCTGTTTTCAAGGCTTTTTTGAATTCTGTATGATGTGGTGGTATTGCCTAAGGTAGAGGGGTCGTTCTTTGTCTAAGAGCATGTGACAACCTTAGCCGCTAATTGGGAGGCTGGGAACATGGGCTTAATTACTTCTGCCTTGACACTGTTGTATTGCGGTAGTCTGGACAAGGCATCTGTCAAAAAGTTTTTCCCTCCCAGTAAATACTTCAAAGTGAAATTAAAGCGTTGGAAGTACTGTGTCCATCGGACCTGTTTTGGGAACATTTTCCATGGGGTTTTGAATGCTTCCAAGTTCTTGTGGTCGGTCCATACTTGAAAATACTTGGAAATGTCTCCAAGTTAGGAGTGTCCACCTGACTGCAAAAGCCTCTTTTTCCCATATTGCCCATCTCTGTTCAGTTTCAGTTAATTTCCTAGAGATGTATGCACATGATTGTAATTTGCTTTCTTTGTTCTCTTGGAGTAAAACCGCACCGACTGCCAAATCACTGGCATTGGCCTGGATTACAAATGGTTTCTCTGGGTCTGGGGGTTTAATACAGGTTCAGCTGAAAAGTGTTTTTTCAGTTTTTCAAATGCCACTTGGCAGTCCATAGTCCAACTCAGTGGTCAGCTAGGTTTCGGTTTATCTACCCCCTTGATTTTTAACAGATTTGTAATTGGCAATGTTATTTGGGCAAAAGGGGATAAACTGCCGATAAAAGTTAGCAAACCCCAGGAAACTCTACAATTACTTGCGAGTCTGGGTGGGGTTTCCCACTCGAGGACTGCTCTGACTTTTGCAGGGTCCATTTCCACCCCCTGGTGAGAGATTTGGTACCCTAGATAATCTATTTTATCTTGGTGAAATTCACATTTGGAGAGTTTGGCAAACAATTTAGCTGCTCTTAATTTCTTCAAGACCAATTTAACATGTTGAGTCCTAGTTTCAATATATCATCAAGGTAAACTAAAACTCCCTTATACAAGTGCTCATGCAGCACCTCATTAATCAGCTGCATGAAAATGGCAGGAGCCCCTTGGAGCCCAAGTGGCAAAACCTTGAACTGAAAACATCCCAATGGACAATTAAACACTGTTTTCCATTCATCCCCCTCCCATATCTGGATCCAGATCTGGTAATAAGCCTCCCTTAAGTCTAGTTTGGAAAAAATTCTCCTCTTCGCCAAATGGGTCAGCATGTCCTTCATTAGCGGTAGGAAATAGATATTTTTGCAAAAAGCGTTTAAATTTTTATAATCCACACATAAGTGTAACAAGCTGTTCTTCTCCCAGAATAGGACTGGGGCGGCCAACAGGACTGAGGCACCGGTTTGATGAACCCACGCTCGAGGTTTTTGTCTATAAATTGCCACAGTTCATCCAGTTCCCGGGGAGTCATAGTGTAAAGTTTCAGCTTAGATAGTTTGGCCTCTAGTAAAATCTCAATGGCACAATCTGTAGACCTATGGGGGGGGGGGAATTCATCTGAGGCCGCTTTGCTGAAAACATCCATCAAATCTGGGTATTTCCTGGGGATGCCTGGTAGGGATCCATTTGCCGAAATTCAGCTACTTCCTCACTCTGCGGTATTCCAATCTGGTGAGGTTCCTCACTTCGGATTAATTCATTGTTAGGGAATTGGAGGGTTCACTCCATCCAGCCCACCCTTGTGTTCCACTTCTTTAACCAGGTTAGCCCCAGAACTAGGGGCCAGTCCATCCCTGGTGTCACAATGAAAGCAATGGTTTTGGAGTGATTTGCCATCATTAGTTTGACTTTTTCAGTGGCAAACGTGGCCGTGGCGCCCCTGCAATTGAACCATCAAGTTGGCAGAATAAGACTGGCCGTCCCATACTCCTGCATATAGGTCAGTACGTGTGCGAAGAAAAATCCCAGTTGCTGGGCATTCCCGTCGAATTTTATGCCAAGAGGTTGCCTTCCATTCTAAGGATGGAAGCCTCCTCCCGTCTCATCGCAGGTCTTGCTTTGCATCAAGATGTCTCATGGGTGGATCTTCCATGGTAGCAATGGGTTTGCCAGTAGCCCCTGCAATTTCAGTAGATTGCAGGGGTTGGGGATCCCTGTCATTCATCTGTAGCCTCCTTTTGCACTCCTACCTCGCCCGCAGCACAAGCCGGGGCACCCTGGATCCACATGCCATGGATGGCCTCCCTCATAAGGTTCATGGCTTCCCTCAGGAGTTGATTGGGCCGGTCTGGGGCTTCTTCCAGTTTGTTATTGTCCTGCTTCCAGCCAGGTTGGCGGCTCCCATGGGTGAAGGTGACATCCTTGGTCCTTCTGCCCCAGCATTCCTTCTTCCCAATGCCAATGGACCACCTCAGCTTGGCAGTGGTGCTTGAAGCAATGTTCTCCTCAATCCAGGCATTGAGGGCCTCCTCTGCTTGGGTTTTGGGAGGTGGCGTTCTCCCCAGCCTTCAGCCTCTTTATGGTCACTGCCCTGGGCAGAAATGGTGTGCATGGTCCCCACGGTAGGGCTGTTACCTCTCCGGGCTGACCAGTTTGCAGTTCCTGCTTAATGTAAGGTCTTGCCTCTCCAATCTTTCCAAGAAAGCAGGACTCTTGAAATTGCAGTTGTCCCAAAAGGAGCTTTTATTGATAGGCTTGTGATAGCAAAATGTTTAGGCAGGAACTAAATTTTCCCACTTAAAAAACAGCAATTTAAAGCAGTGCAAACAAAACCCCTCCCACAGTACAGCAATGTCGGAAACAAACTCACAGCCCAGCAATGCAGGAAATAGAAACAGAAACTTCATATAGAGATCTCTCCAACCAGGAACTAGAAACAGAAACTTCAGATAGAGGTCCGTCCAATCCTTCCTCCTCCAACCAGAATGCCAGCGTCCCAATAGAAATACTGTATATGGAACCTGACACCTGCCTTATTTTGAAAATAATAAAAACAAAACAATTGGACAATAATGTAGAGTTGTTCTATACTGATTGTAATGATAATTTGTAGAGAATCCATTTGCATAAAGGCTTTGATTTCTTTGATTCCTTTACAGTTTCACAAGTGCTGTTATAAATTTGAGTAAGAAAAAAGGCAATTATTCCATCCCTAAACACCTTTTCTTTTTTTACAGAAACCAAATTTTGAAGTAAAAGATGCTTGCTTGTTTTATTAGGACCAGAACCAATGGATCAAAGCTATAAGAGATATTTCAGATTATATGTCAGAAATAACTTCCTGACCGTTTAATCACCCAAGAAATGGAACAGGACAATATACAAACGGATGAGTTCTTCTTTGCTATGGGTCTAGAACAGCGGTTCTCAACCTGGGGGTCGCGACCCCTTTGGGAGTCGAACGGCCATTTCACAGGGGTCGCCAAAGCCCTCTCTCGCCCCCCCCCCCACGCCTTCACTCAGCCTCACCCTCTGCCTCTGTTGGATCGCCGATTGCCGTTCGCTTACCCCGCCCACTCCCAATCTATTGCTGCCTCCGGAGTCTCATCTGATGGCTAGAGGGGGAAAAAACTTTAAATTCTTGCCGCGGAGCTTCAAAGAGCCGCCCTACTCTCAGCTGTTTTGCAGAGGGCTCTGTTGCTAGCTAGCTGCAAAGAGGTAAATTCCTGGAGCAGATTTTTTTCCCCCTAGCTATGCTGAAAAAGCGAAATTGAAAGTAAGCAGGGTCTTTGCTGCAACGTGACAAAATGAGGCAGAGAGATTTCTTTTTCTTTTTCCTCACCAAAAAAGGTAGGTGCAAAACTGCAAACAATGGGAAATTTAGGGCAAAAGAGGAGGTTCAAGATTTTAAAACACAAAAGAAAAAAAGCTCTATTTAACTAGGGAATTGTAATAATTGAGATACTATTAATTGTATATTGTGTTGAAAGCAGAAATGGTTGTGGTTTGGAGGAATATATGGGGGAAGTTATTTGGTTTATTATTATTGGTAAATATAATTAATTGATTTGTAAGAAATTGGATTGCATGGAAATAATTAGAATATTCATGTTCATATTGATTAATATATAAAAAAGATAGTTATATAACTAATTGATTTATATTAAAATGTTGAATTTGTATTAAACAACTGTATTACATAATTACATAATTAACCAATGTGAGGATGGATATAAAAATAGATGACAATGTGAAGGGGTATAGTATAGAATAGAAGGGAAAAATTGAATTTGATTAAGATTAGAGATGAGGATGAAGGGTAATATTGGTTTTTTACAAAAATAGATGAGGAATAAATATAGTAAAAAGGAAATATAGAAATTATAAATTTAATTGAAATGACTAAACACTGTGTTGGAAGAAATATCCTTCTGGGTTCTGCTCTAAGTGGGGAAAAAGACACTGGAAACATGGAGACTGCTTGGAAAGATGGTTTAATGGTGGACAGGATCACATGGCTTGAGTTCCTGAACAGAAAAGAGGCAGATACAGTAAATCCTCAGGTTTTTATGCTCTCTCTGGCTTTGCATTTCTTGGGGCCCCGAAAGAGTATCCTGATTGGTTGTCAGACTCCCAGGGGGTAGGGGTCTTAGCTAGCCTTGCTGGCTGATGGTCACATGTGCTTCCCAGGTCACGTGTTTCGGTTGCTAGATGGGGCCCATTGTGTTAGTTTCTGTTGCTATTGTGTTGCAAATGTCCTTTGACAAAGGATTGACTTTCTGCCTCTGGCCCATTAACAAAGAGTGGGGGGCAGGAAGGTGGGAGCTGCTTTGTCTGTGAAATATTCTTCTCCATTTCTCATCCAGGGAAATATAATATTCTGCCTTTTTAATATTTAAAATATTTAACTTTTTAAATATTTAACTTTTAATATCCTTTTATGCATATGGACTACTCAGAGGGCTGAAAAAGTTATTTCTGACTGGTCCTCGCACTTTTGACCAGTCCTCGAATTTACGACTGTCCTCACATTTTACGTTTTTTGCCCTATCTTATCACCATGTTGAAGAGAAGCAGTTGTGAAATGAGTGACATGGTTGTTAAGAATGCTGCACAGGCATAAATGTGAGGATGGTCATAAGTGTGAGGACCAGTCAAAAGTCCGAGGACCTGTCAGAAATGACTTTTTTCAGCCCTCTGAATAGTCCCTATACAGATAGCCATGGCCACCCGGTCACATGACCAGTTAGCCACGCCCACCCAGTCACATGACCTCCAAGCCACGCCCACAAAATAAGCCATGCCCACAGAACCGGTAGTAAAAAAATTTAGAACCCACCCCTGGTTGGGGGTCACCACAACATGAGGAACTGTATTAAAGGGTCATGGCATTAGGAAGGTTGAGAACTACTGGTCTAGAATCTAGATAATCAGCTATCAGAGATTCTCTAGTCTAGTGGATTCTGTACTAAACTCAAAGTTTGACCTCTTCTCCAATTCTATAAGTAAAAGCTATTCATAAAGAGGTGGTTTTTTAATTTTCTTTTAAGGCAAAGATAAATAAAATATACACATAAAGACAATTATTAGACATGACAATGTTCTATAGTCTATTTCTACAGAGCAGCAGTATTATTATGGATAAAAAGCCATCAAGATCACTGAACTGTAAAATCTGCAAATAATTAACGGGTCGTTCACAACATTTCTTGGCAGTTCAATAAATGACTGTTTCCCAAAGTTATTTCCAGAGAATCTCTTGTTCTGCTTCCTTCCTCCCTCTAGCCACTGCTTAACAGAGAACCCTTGCTTTCCACATTCCTGACTTTCAGATGTTCTATCTGGTTAAACAGAAAACTAGTCATATACTTTAGGATTCAAAAAAGTTTTCCTTAGCTAAGTATTGAGCGTTGGTGCATTTTCACAAATATCAGAAACCTAATACATCATAAATGTTTACATATCTCTGTCCTTGTCCAATGCATCTATAAAGGATTGGAAAAGTTTAATTGAAAATTTCCTAGGACACAGTTTTTTACTTCTTCCTTTTACTATTGGCCTTAAACTACCTGTTGGAAGAAAAATCCATCTGGTTCAGTTCCAAGTGGGGACAAGACACTGGAAACACGGAGATTGATTGGAAAGATGGTTTATTGATGGACAGGATCACATGGGTTTGAGGTCCTGGGCAACTGACCACATGGAGTGGAGAGTGAGGGATATTTATACCCTCTCTTGAGCCTTGCCCTTGAGCTTCCTGTTCCTGTGCAAGAAAAGAATTATATTGGCTGTAATCAGGCTCCCATGGGGCCATGTGGGGTCATATTTGTCTGAATCAAGTTTGGTTGAAGCCTGGAGGGGGATGCAATGTCCCCAGGTGATTTTGCAATGCAGTGAGCCCTGCTGCTAGATAATCCTATTATGTCCTGGAGGGTCATGTCTTAATCCCATCACTCTGGAGCTGAAGGTCTTTTGTTTTGTAGATAGGCTGGCCCAGTCTTTCTCAATGGGCACCAAATATCTGTTGGGGGCAGGGAGCTGAAGCTCTGAGTTTCTGTCTCTCTTAAGATTTCTATTTATTTTTTAGGGGAAATATAATATTCTGCTTTTTTAATATTTCCTAAAATATTTCATTCTTCTAGGAAGGGTGGGTGCTAACTTTGTACAATCCCTCCTTTTTGCCATAATATGTGGGTGGCAGACACATTTTGTTGGCAAAAGATTAAAAATTGATCAGACGGTATATGCAAAGGGGAAGGCATTGATAGAGGCAGCAGTAAAAGATTCCTTCAGTGAATCCCAAAAGGAGAGCTTTCAAACCATGAAGGTCTAGCAACCAGGGCAAAAGTTATGGAAAGAAATTTACAGTATCCAGTTTTCTATGCCAATTATTTTCAGATGTTTGATGTCACTTTCTGTGAGCTTCCAGTCACATTTGAAGCAAACACAAGCCCCAAAATTCTTTACAGCCATGAATAACTACAGGCTGCCCATTTCAAGAGTTGTTTCTTGCACCTGCCTAGCTCTTTCTTTAGTGCATCCACTGTTTGTGAGGTCAAATTGAGGTTAGCCATTGTGCAATCCAGGCTATTAATATTTTTCAAATTACACTCAGTGAGCCCTGGGACTCCTATTGATGCAGCCACCAGTGCAACATATCCTGTTTTACTGGGCAACTGTGCAGCATCATTTATGAGTCACAATGAAGGATTGGGATTCGGAGATCTCTTTTCTAGTATTTCTTAAGTGAGGGAAATGCCTGAGGGGCATGCCCCCCTCCACCATGGGATTGGCAGGAGATATGATTGCTTGGGCCTTAGTGCCACAGAGCAAAAACACACCTAGAAGAAGCTTTGTATGGAGGTAGGTGAAGGGAACAGCCTCAGTCTGATTCTGAATGAAGGATGTGTGTGTCTGTATGAAGCTACGTTTACAAGACAGGCAATACAAACATGCTGGACAAATTTTCCTCCCACCAGAAAGAAGTCCAATGTATTCAGATCTTGCTGTGCCAAACATTCCCAAATGCAATCCCTCAATGAGTCCATTTAACTGATTACAACATAAATGGGACAAGAAAGAAAACCTTACAATGAATTTACACACACATACCCATAGTCTTTCTAGCTGTCTTCTGGGAATTGAAAAGAGTCTTTAGTTTTCATTGATCAATCTCAGGATCCTCTCATGTCTTCTGGGTGGCATTAGGCTTGACTTGGTGGTATGGCTGGTCAGTCAGGCTTGGGAAGGTCTGCTCTACTCTGGTTGTTGTGGTGACTTTCTAGCGGATGGCTGGATCCAAACCCAATTCCTGGCTCAATGAATGAAAGGTCTCCTCTGGAGGCAGCATCTGGGTCAGTGTGATCTGCTTTGTGGAGTCATCTGTGCAAGGCTGAAAAACATGAGAACAGGAGCCCCCTCCTCCCTTTGTGGGTGATCCTCCCAGGAAAGGCACTGTTGGAGGATAAGAGATGGAGAGGTAGTGGAGGTAGATAGATAGCTTGCAGGCAGAGTTTGAGGGGGATAAAACATTAGTAATGCAGTTATTAAACAGATAAACTGGTAACAATATGAGGACACCACAGATGAGAAAAAGAAGCTGGATTCACATGCTCCAAGGAAAAAGGATGGACAGAAACCACTTAAACACATACAGTAAATGCAAAAATGAAACTTTTCCTGTAAATGAACTTAAAACATTCTCTCATAACCTTGGGCTGTTCTTAAAGATATAGAGAGGGAAAGGGAAAAAATGAACTCAGTTTTCTTCACCCTGTTCTGCTGACCAGGCATTCAGGGTGAAGGCATTTTTTTTCTTTAAATCTTTCTCTTTTTTTCTAGCAATTTAATTTTTTTATCTTTTGCCGGATCCTGGCAAACTGAGCCTCTTAATGAGATTCCCACCCTGCCAACAGTTTTCGGACTAAAAAGTGTCTGGGAGGACTCTTGTTCCCTATCAGAATACAGACACCTCCTGTAGGGATTCTCCTGCCTAGCAGTTTACAGACCAAAAAGGGGTCTGGGAGGACTCCACTGCTCCCTGCAGTGAGTACGAACACCTCATGTTACTGGCTTTTCCCGCCTTGCAGTTTTCAGACTCAGGAGAGTCCAGGAGGATCTCTGCATACTTCCAGAGGCATGGGCCCCTCCTAATACAGGGCTTTGACCTGTAACTTCCCAGCTGGTTGCCCAAGTTCAACTCTGTCATTCACTTTTTCCAGTGCGCTGCTCCTACAATCCATGGATGGGTTATTTCACTTGTGTTGCTCGGGACTGAGTGTAGATTTTTTTCTTCTTTCCTTTTGACGATGCCTCCTCTGCTCTGCCCATGTCAGTTTTTTTCACTCAGTTGCTGAGGAGACTACTGGATTTCATTGCTCTGCCTTTAGATTCAGATTTCTTTAGTTCAAATTGGACTTTTACTCAATTTTTTGTTTTTATTTCATTGATTTTGGTCTTGTGAGGAGTTGCAACTAGAATTTGTTTGTGGATTGACTGGCTGCCAAGGCGAGGTAACGTACCTGGGGATCCAGGCCGTTCCACACCTCCTGGACCTTTGAAGGGCAGCGCTCCGGATTCTATCCCTGCGGTGCGGCTCCGTGATATATTACAAGCCACCGGTGTGTGTGCTGGTTTCCTGGTCCACCGACACAACTGCCACCACCAGACAGCTCCTCCTTTTGTCTGGCGGCTCCAGAGTCACTGCCCGGCTCTCCTTGGTACACTCTGATGTTTGGATGTGCTTTGCGGTGCTGAGAGGGTCATGTGCCTTCACGCCAGTTTGCTGCTGACTTTTGGCCCGTTGCTGAGGTGATTTGACAGTTCTCACTGCGGCCGCCATTTTGAAGCACCCAGTCACTTGCGGCTGCCATTTTGAGAGACTACTGACTTGCGGCCGCCATTTTGTCTGCAGCAACATCATGAGTGGATCTACAGAGAGCACAACGGCTTGAATTTCAGTGCCTTTTTGAATTTATCCACTCTTGCGAAGTGGCACTATCAGGATTGGCTTGAGCTTGCACCTTGATTGTCTGAGCTGTGCCTTAAATTCAGCACTGGGAGGGCTTGTGGCTCTCATGCTGCACCACCTTACAGTGGTTACTGCTGACTTTCAGGTTTGAGTTAATGACTTTGTGATCATTCTGTTCCCAAGGGATCTAAGACTAATCTAGCAGCAAGGCAGGCAAGGCGCGACCTGCAGCATCTAAGGCCTCTTCTATTCCGGACAAGGACACTCAAAGATGTCACAGAGCACTGGAATGTCATTTTGACAAGGCACAGCACCAAGCCCAACAGACACCTCACAGTGCTCACACAACTGAGTCTGTTCCGTCTGTTCTACATGATTTTGGTGCAGTATCTTCCCATATGCCAAGTGGGATTCCCTGTACTTCAGAGGGGCTCAGGGCCCACACTGCTTCCTCTCTGGCATTGTCTAAAGGTGTTTCACTCTTTGCCTCATGTTTCAGATGTAAATCTGTTCATGCCACCAGTGGTTCAGCAACGCCTGTCTGAGGCTACCTTTACCCCAACAGCTGCGGGGCTCCGCCAGGGGGAGGCTGGCAACCAATTGGATCTTCAATCCATGCTCTCAGACGCACTGTCTAAGATATTGGCAGCTGGTATTCAACAAGGGGCACAGGGCCCTTGTCAGGCCATTAATCCTTAACCCCAGGCACAACGCCATTTGGACCCCAGGCCTACTTCTCCTGCTCATGGTGATTACACTTCCAGTGTGGATTCTGAGTATGAAGATGACTGTCCAGAGGACATTCAATTTTCAGAGGACAAAGGACTGCTTCCAGATCAGCCGGCATATACTGGTCTTTTTCATCCATCACTCTTCAAATCACTCTTACACAAGGCTAAGCTTACTACTAAGTTTGGAGTGTCAGATTCTTTGTCCGAAAGTGCTCAGGCGGCATCTACGCCATATGATGCCTTGTTCAGAGTTTCTAGGTCGGATAAGAAGGTCATTCCTTGCCCTCTGTTATTTTCTGAGGTGGTTCAGACAGCATGGGGTCAACCTGGTTCACTAACTGCCCCAAGTGGCCTAGACAAGAGACTATATTGTTCTACCCAGGAGCTGGAGGACCTTTTGGTGTTACCAACTGTAGATGTCCCTGTGGCGAGTCTTTCCTCATCTTCAGTCATTGCTACTGACATCATTGATGGCCTCAAATCTGAGGACAGAAAGACTGAGCAGGCCTTCAGAAAGACTCATCAGGCTGCCACTTGGACTATTAAAGCCGCTACCTCCACTTCATTTTTCAATAGAGCATCTTTGATTTGGCTGCGCCATTTGCAGGAGAGGCTGCCTCCTGATCAAACTAGACTCCATCAGGATATTAATACACTGGTGGTGGCTACAGAGTATTTAGCTGACGCATCTCTGAATGCCGCAAAATTTGCCTCTCATGCACTTGCTTCTGCAGTCACCTCTCACAGACTTTTCTGGCTCCGCAATTGGAAGGCGGATATGAAGGCCAAGTGGAAGCTCGCTTCGGCACCTTATAAGGCCCTGGCTCTCTTTGACGCGGCTCTGGACCCTCTCTTAGTAGAGGACAAAGAGAAAAGTGCTCCCTTCATCTTATAGGAGGCCAGAGTGTAGATATGTCCCCTACTCACAAAGGCAGCCCTTTCAGTCCTTCTCCGGATCCAGTGGGTCCTACTCTCAACGCACATATTCCCAAGAAGCGGACTGTCCTTCTGATAGACAGTCCTTTCGTGATCGAGGAAGGAACCAGCCCCCAGCCAAACGGCCATTTTGAGGATCCGGCTACAGATCCTTTAGGAGGGGCAAATGACTCATGTCTGTTGGGTTCCATTGGCGGTCGTCTCCAGCACTTCCACCGACAATGGGAAGCATCAATGTCCGATGCTTGAGTTCTTTGCACGGTGGCTCAAAGACTGTCTTGAATTCCATTTCAACCCTCCCAGTCGTCTCCTACACTGCCCAGTTCCCCTTCTTCCAGCAAAGAGGCAACTGATGGATGCCGAAATTCATCACCTGTTATCAATCAGAGCCATTGAGCCAGTGCCCAAGGAACATGAGGGGACTGGGTTGTACTCCACCTTGTTCCTAGTGCCCACGTCCTCGGGGGATTGGAGGGGGATTTTGAATCTGAAACATCTAAACCAGTTCATTCTTTATCACAGGTTCAAGATGCAATCCCTAAGATCGATTCTGGCAGGCGTACGAGAGGGAGATCTCTTACAATCAGTGGATCTCAGAGAGGCATACTTACATGTGCCAATTCACCCGGCTTATCGCAAGTATCTTCGATTTGAATATGCCATCAATCACTTTCAGTATTGTGCCATGCTGTTCGGTCTTTCCTCTGCCCCCAGGACCTTTACCAAACTGGTGGCAGCAGTGGTGACGACAGTCAGGGTGCCATACGAATTCTCTGTTACCTGGACGATATTCTTATCCTATCGTCCTCCCAACCTCAGGCAGTGCGGGACAGTGAGTCGATGATCAATGTATTCCAGCAACACGGCTTTTCTATCAATCTGCAGAAAAGTCACCTGACCCCCTACAACTCGTATTCTGCACCTCGGGGCAGTGATTGATTCTCTCAAGGGTCAAGTATTTCTGTCCCCCGACCAGGTTCTCAGCATCAAGAAATTGATGGCACAGGTGACAGCCCAAAGGTCGGTTCCTCTGCTGCTGCTTTCACAACTACTTGGGAAGATGGTTTCGTGTATAGCCATTGTTCCCTGGGCACGCAGACACACCCGCCCCTTGCAGTGGTTCCTACTACCATTCCAGGGGTTGGGGCACAGCAATTCCAGGACTCAGGTTGTGTTGCCACCTTGGGTTCGCTTGTCTCTCATGTGGTGGACGTCGCCAGTTCTTCTGAAAGGGTGCGTGTTCCTGGAACCCGAACGTCTGGTGTTGACATCGGATGCGAATCTTCACGAATGGGGCGCTCGTCTTCTCGATCATGTGACTCAGGGTCAATAGTCCCCGGAGGAACGGACGAACAGCATCAACTGGCTGGAGTTGCAAGCTGTCCGTCTAGCCTTATGGCATTTTCGTCCCATTTTGGAAGGGCAGTATGTGCTGGTCGTTACGGACAACATCACTACAAAGGTCCATGTCAGTCGAGAGGGGGGCACTCGATCCAAGTCCCTGATGATCGAGGCGGAGAGCCTTCTCAGCTGGGCAGAATGTCACACACACTGTCGATCAAGGCGGACCACATCTCCAGCCTTTCCAACGTTTGTGCGGATTGGCTGAGCAGGGAGAAACTCGATCCGGCAGAGTGGCAGCTTCATCCACGCATCTTTCTGGAGCTGTCAGAGAGGTTCGGCAAGCCTCTTATAGACCTGTTTGCCAGCCCTCAAAACACTCAGCTTCCAAGGTTCTACTTGCGCTTTCCAAGCGCCGAAGCAGAGGGATGCAACGCTCTTCGATGCCTGTGGCCACCCGGGCTTCTTTACACTTTCCCTCCCATCCCTCTCATCCCCAAGGTCATTCGGAAGCTCCTGAACCAACATGCAGAACTTCTGCTGGTAGCTCCACATTGGCCGCGCTGGCCATGGTATACCGATTTGGTGAGCCTTTCCATCTCCCAGCCTTGGAAAATTCCTCAGCACAAGGTCTCTCTCAGCCAGGGGGTCATCGCCCACCCAGAGCTCCGTGGCTCCAGTTGACCATCTGGCACTTGAGAGGGTCCTGCTGTGGAAGGATCGACTGTCTGACAAGGTGATCCATACCATCCTGTCTTCCAGGTGTCCATTGACGACCCATATTTATGAGGCCTTGTGGAGATCATTTTGTGCATGGTGTTCAAAGCAGCACGTCGATCCGACATCGGCTTCCATTCCAGATGTCCTTGATTTCTTACAGGTAGGATTGGATAAAAGTCTTGCCCCAACTACTTTGAGGTGCCAGGTGACAGCTCTATCTACTGTTCTAACCTGTGATCCTCACCGCTCGCTTTCTCAGAACCCGAGGATTCAGAGTTTTCTTCAAGGTGCTACCAACATCCATCCCCCGATTGTCCATCACTACCCATCGTGGGATTTGCCTCTGGTTCTCCAAGTGCTCAAATCTGCTCCGTTTGAGCCTTTAGGCTCCATCACTCTTAAATTTCTGATGTACAAGATCATCTTCGTCCTCACCATAACGTCTGCCAGGAGGATTTCGGAACTCGCAGCTTTGTCCATCCACAAAGGCCTCTGCATATTTCTTTCCAACAGAGTGGTGATGAGGTTGGACCCGTCCTTTCTGCCCAAGGTGAACTCCTGGTTTCACCGGGCCCAGGAGCTCATCTTGCCTGACTTCTGCCCGGCCCTGCAATACTCACGGGAGGAGCGCTGGCACACCTTGGATGTGTGGAGGGCCCTGCGCCGTTACATCAGGTGTACGGCTTCTTTCTGCCAGACAGAGGCTCTATTGGTGTCCTTTAACCCGTCCTCTATGGGCAGGAAGGTCTCTTCTTCCACTGTGGGCAGATGGATTAAAGCTTGTCTATCCATAGCCTACAAGCTCAAGGCCAGGCCTGCCCTTGGTAAGATCTTCGCCCATTCGACCCGCAACGCTGCTACTACGGCCGCTTCGGCTACCCAGACATCTTATCAGTGACATTTGTCAGGCGGCCACCTGGTCCTCGGTTTCTCCATTTATCCGTCATTACAAGATTGACAGTTATGCCTCAGCTGAGGCTTCATTTGGTTGGAGGGTATTGCAACAGATTCACTCCACCCTGGACCTGGGGAGCAGTCAGTCAGTCAGCACCCAGGAAGAGTGAGCTTGGGTATATCCCATCCATGGATTGTAGGAGCAGCGCACTGGAAAATGGACATTGTCTTACCTGAACGTCCCTTTTCTGGGTGCTGCAACTACAATCCATACCCTCCCTTTTTGGCTTCCTGCTCTTGTCTGGGTGGATTGCCTGATGTGAGCAGAGCAGAGGAGATGTGGTCAAAAGGAAAGAAGAAAAAAATCTACACTCAGTCCCTAGCAACACAAGTGAAATAACCCATCCATGGATTGTAGGAGCAGCGCCCAGAAAAGAGACGTTCATGTTAGACAACGTCCGTTTCCATTCCATTTCACACACATTGTCTCTCTTTTCCCTACAGAAGGTCCTGTGCTCTGGCCTGACCTCCTATACTTTCCAGGCTCTGTTTGTAGAACAGAGTCTTTCTGTGGCTAGGAAAGGCACAGAGGAAGCAAGATCCAGCTATGATTGGGAAAAGAGTCTGCTCACTCACTCACACACAGACATACACACATTTCCCTTGCTTTTCTGGGCTTTAAAAATTAAAATTTAGAGGTACTCACCTTTCCAAGCAGCCTCTGAGCTCAAAACCCCTTTAAAATCCTTGTTCCAAATGGCCAAGGTCCAGGAAAAATCCACCCACAGACTCAATGGGTCTGTGCCGGCAAGGGAGGCTTACCCGGACCAGGTCTGTTGGTCAGATTAGCTTGGAGTCCCCTCTGTGGTGCCAAATTGTTGAAAGAAATATTTATTTATTTATTTATTTATTTATTTATTAGATTTCTATACCGCCCTACTCCCGAAGGACTCAGGGCGGTGCACAGCCAAACAATAAAAACACATACAATACAAAATTTAAAAATAGAATAAAATCAAATTAAATAATTTTGGCCCCGACAAATTTAAAACCCCAAACTTTTAAAACCAATTTAAAATTGAATATATAAATACTAAAAAATATTTAAAATTTTAAAAATCTTTTATAAAAGAGGGGGAAAATTAGGCCAGGCCGGCCTGGTGAAATAGTAAGGTCTTTAAGGCGCGGCGGAAGGTGCGCAGATCCGGGATCCTCCGTATCTCTGGGGAGAGCTCGTTCCAGATAGTAGGTGCCCCCACAGAGAAGGCTCTCCCCCTGGGGGCCGCCAGTCGGCATTGTTTGGCTGACGGCACCCGGAGGAGCCCCTCTCTATGGGAGCGTACCGGCCGGTGGGAGGCTATTGGTGGTAGTAGGCGGTCCCGCAAGTACCCGGGTCCTAAACCAAATATCCATCTGGTTTAGTTCCAAGTGGAGAGAAAATCACTGAAAACATGGAGGCTGATTGGAAAGATGGTTTATTGATGGACAGGATCACATGGGTTTGAGGTCCTGGGCAACTGACCACATGGAGTGGAGAGTGAGGGATATTTATACCCTCTCTTGGGCCTTGCCCTTGAGCTTCCTGTTCCTGTGCAAGAAATGTATTATATTGGCTGTAATCAGGCTCCCATGGGGCCATGTGGTGTCTTATTTGTCTGAATCAAGTTTGGTTGAAGCCTGGAGGGGGATGCAATGTCCCCAGGTGATTTTGCAATGCAGTGAGCCCTGCTGCTAGATAATCCTATTATGTCCTGGAGGGTCATGTCTTAATCCCATCACTCTGGAGCTGAAGGTCTTTTGTTTTGTAGATAGGCTGGCCCAGTCCTTCTCAATGGGCACCAAATATCTGTTGGGGGCAGGGAGCTGAAGCTCTGAGTTTCTGTCTCCCTTAAGATTTCTATTTCTCTTTTAGGGGAAATATAATATTCTGCCTTTTTAATATTTCCTAAAATATTTCATTCTTCTGGGAGAGGGGTGGCTGCTAACTTTCTACATACCCAAGACTCAATTTGTCAAAGATATTTTTTTCAAATCTATATTTGTTAAGAAGGCTTCTATCTTCTTGGAGGGCTTATAGTACTCTCATTGCTGCATGATCTACGCAGATCTTTTTCAAAGGTGGACAAATGCATTTTAAATCAAACACTGAACAGTCAGCGACCGACGACGACCACTATGGCGATGGGTGGTCTCCTATACACAGTGCAAGATTGTGGCACCTGGGCCGTGGCAGGACCTTTGGGGTACCCCCAGAGGGTTAGTCCCTGTCATGAGGCCTCCTCTTTTTGGATTAGAGGGAGGCTAAGAGAGGGGTAGGAAATGACTGCTGGAAAACCTGGGGAGTTGGGAATTGGGGGAGATGGGGAGGGTTGAGAGGTAGACAGAGGGGCGTTTCCCCTGCTACCTCGCAGACCCTCCCTCCCCCCCCTTTGGCCTGTATACAGGCCTTAGGACGGTCACTCCTGCCCTGTTTTGGTTACCTGTCTATTGGAGATGACCCCTGGCCATATTCATCTTTACCCTTCCGTGGTTAGTCTGCCGACATGAGTAAATGTGGACTGACTTTTTCCTGGGCCTAGGACTGGCGTCATTTACTTATTTACCATCTTAACTATCATTGTTCGCTTACTGCATAGAGCGGGTCAACTGTGGGGGTGTACTGAAGGAGCGGATTCAGAGCTGCATTTTCATCACTGGTGGGCCATTCCATCTGCTCCATGGCCAGGTGTGGTCAACTGCCATGAGAGGGTGGCTATTGGAGGCCTGCCCCCGGTTGGTCGATATGCCATGACTCCTGCCCGCTGTTGTGAGAGGACAGTGGAGACTTTGAGACTCTTTGAATTTTCAGTTACACCCAGGGGTTGCTTCTCTCTTCTTTTATACCAGCATGGCTGGCTCCCAAGCCATATCTTACCACCATCCCAGAGCTCTGGTCCTGTATGGATGTATTTTACAACCGATCTTCTAGCACTGCGAGACTCCCCCCTCTCGCAGGCCTGGCCCTCCACGCTATCGAGGGCCTGTCTTGATGACGGGTTTTGGAACCCCGAGAGATGGCATGTGGCGAAGAGAGGGTTGAGGGGTTTTTTATCAAAAATTTTAACGAAAATTTTAAGGGGACCCGGGAGGGGGGGAGGGGGCTGTAGAGGTGGACCTGGGGGGTCTATATAGCCACTGAATGGGGTGGTGGGTCATATGGGCGCAGCGGAGGGGATGGGGATAGAAGGTTGATTGGGGTGCCGGGGGGCCAAATGAAGGGCAATTTAATTGAGACAGTGAGTGGGAGGGGCAGATATAACAGGTGCAGGGGGCCATATCAAGCTTTGGGAATGCACTTGCGCTGCTTGCGAGCGATTGCACACTCCGGCCCCCAATGCGCGGCTCGTCCCCCGGGTTGCACAGAGTCTCAGGCCCTGGGTCCTCGGCTGATGTTGTGTAATGCCAGTTGGTGGTTAACAAAACCCCCCTCATTTGCGATCTCATTACAGAGGGGGGTGCGGACCTGGCAGGGATTACGGAGATCTGGTTAGGCCATGAAGGGGGGGGTCCCCCTCGTTGAAATGTGTTCACCAGGGCTTCCGGTTGGCGCTGCCATCGTCGCCAGATGGTCTTTCATGACCGCCAGCCCCGCTGCCCGTAAAGAGCCCCCTCCACAGCTGAGAGGCGGCTCGAAAAACTCCGTTTCTTCGAGGAAACGTGAGAAGAGCCAGCGAGATTAGGTAGAGCCCCCTGTGAAGTCCCCAGATTGTTTTTTTGCTTCTGGGGAGGAAACAGGATGAGGCTCCCTATCCAGATCGCCGAGGCTCCGGACGCCGGGGGAACTCTGCTTGTAGCAGAGCCAGACGACGCGACCAACGTAACCAGCGAAAGTCAAAGGATTTATTAAAATAAACAGGGTGAAATCCGGATCTGGAATTCAAAACTGCAAGTATATATAATAGCCCTGTGATTGAATTTAGGAATGAAGAAAGAGTGAAAGTTTAAAATGGTGTCCAGCTTTAGCTGCTTGAAAAGAAAAAAAAAAGCTGAAAGCGAAAGTGGACTTGCCTGATTGTCTCAGTATGCTACAAAGTATCTAAAATAACAGCACTGGTTAGAAGAGAAGGGAAAAGTGTTTTTTTTTTTCTTTCCTCAAACTGTCTCCCTTAGAGACTTGATTAACTCTGAGAGGATTTTGTGCTGGTAAAAAGGGAGAGAAGACTTCCTTTTTAAAAAAAGAATTTGCCTGCGTGGCAGAATGGCTTCAAAGCCAGATAATAAAGCTGTATGGGGCGGTTCCCCTATTTATAAGTCACAAGAGCAGTTTTTAAGTTTGCAGACTCAGAGCCAGAGACAGGAGATTGATTTTAAAGACTTGAAGGAATTTATTATTGCAACTCTGATGAGACAAGATGTGCTTATGGATCAGAAGTTTAAGAAATTTCAACAGGAAACTAAGGAGGTGGTCCAAGAGAAGTATGATAAGATGAAACGAGATATTTTGACAGTTCTGACTGGCTTTTCAGAAGTAATTGTCCAGATGGATAAAAAAATGGAAGAAATTAGTTTAGAAGTAGAGTCTAAAATGAAGGAAGCTGATTATAAGATCTATAATGTGGATAATAAAATGCAAAGGATTGAAAATGAACATGACAATGACATGACAATGATGCAATTTAAATTTATGGAATTTGCTGTAAGACTGAGGGGGATAAAGGAAAACAACAGAGATTTGAGAAGGATTTGTGCTGATGCTTTGGCTGTGATGTTAAGGGTTAGCCCTGAAGAGGTCTTGTCCAAAATTGACAAGATTTACAGAGTGAACTCTTGGGTGGCAAGGCAAAGGCAACTGCCCAGAGATGTAGTGATATACTTTATAGATAAAAGAATAAGAAATGACATCTTGCAAAAGTCCTTTGTGTCTACCCTACAAGTGGATGGAAGGCAGATTGGGATTTATAAAGAGTTGCCGCCTAAGATGCTAAAAGACAGAAAAGATTTTGGATTTTTGGTGACTGAACTAAAGAAACAACAGATTCCATATAGATGGGATGTTCCAGTTGGTATAAGATTGACGTATCAAGGAGAAAGATATCGATTAAATACTGTTGAAAAAGCGGAATAATTTTATCGTAATGTTTTTAAAAATGGTCCAACATCTCCATGTATATTTTCAGCATCAGGAATACAGGAGGGAGATAAAGAAAAGCAAATTGAACAAGAGATTGAAGTCCAGTGGAAGCAGATGGAGGTGGAGCCACTGGAAATACAAGGAACCACAGGGGGCTTTTTGGATGACCCGTTCTCAGATCAACCTTTAAAGGTTTTAGGTGGACCACCTAAAAATACAAGAGAAGTGGCTTTGGATCTTGATTTGATGTCCTGCAAAGTTAAAGATCAGCATATAACTCGAACAGCATACAAGCAAATTCCAGAAAAACAACAACAGCAGAGGTTCAAGTCAGCACAAGGTAAGAAAAAAAGCAGGTTCCACAAAACTAGAAAATTTTAGACCAATATCTTTTTTGAATATGGATTATAAAATTTTTGTAAAATTATTAGCCAACAGATTAATGCCAGTTATCTAAGAACTGATTTATGTTTAAGCAGGACTTATAGAAGGCAGATACATGAAAGATAATATGAGGCAAACTATAGACTTATTGGATTATCTTGAGAAGAATAAACAGATCCCTGCAGTGCTGGTATTTAAGGATGTGGAGAAGGCCTGTAATTGAGGGAATTGGAACTTTCTATTATAGATTTTAAGAAAGATGGACTACGTGTATGTTGAAGGGAATAATCATGAGGCAAGAGGACTACGGAACAAGGGCATTTGCAGTTGATCTGGTTGTTACCCTAACATGGTCGATGGAATTAATAATCTAGATGAAAGACTTTGCAGAAGATATCATATGGAATATAAATATAAAGTCACTCAGGGTTTTTTTTTATATACAGAAGTACTCTTTAATGATGGGGGCAGATGGCAACTAAAGACATTAAATACACTGTTGGAAGAAGGATTTGATGTGATTGTTCAGATTTTATAAATAATTATATATGGCGGACCTGCGGGAAAGTTGGTGAAACAAAATTGATATGGTATATGGTGATAGGCTAGATTATATTGGAAAAGGGATGTTATGTTAATTATTGAAGAACGGACTCTGAAGGTGGCCAGTTTCGTAGAAATGTTGAAGTTATCAGCATATATAAAAGACCGGACACAAGAGATCTATGTAAGGGAGTGGAGGACATGGATAGATTATGTGTAGAATAAATACTGAACTAGGAAGTACCAGATAATTTTTAGTTGAAAGTTGTGTAGAAATGTATAGTTTACAGGGGATAGTATATTAGAACGTCAGGAATTGTATACCACACAGGGGGTAGAGTAGATGGGCGGTAGAGTATTATATAATATGATTTGGATTTGGATTTCATCCTGGGGAAGCCATGGTGGGGAGGTTAAGGGAGGGCTAGGGAGGGAAAGGGGGGGGAAGGGGGGAAATTTGTATTTGTAAAACTTTTTCAATAATAAAAAAAAGAAATGTGTTCACCAGGTTTCCGTGCATTTCATTAGCCGAGGGCTCAGGGGAGGGGTGGCGGAGTGGCGGCGGTTATTAGGGAAAGTCTTTGTCCGAGGGAGGCCACTGTTCCTCAGTGAGTCCCTGTTTGTGAAGTGGGGTCGCGGGGTGCAGATGGGCTTGCTGACTGCGTACCTGGCTCCCTGCCACGTAGCGGCGGCCCTCCCCGAGCTGCTCTACATCATTGCCGGGGTGGCAGTGGATACCCCCAGACTTATAGTCATGGGGGATTTCAACCTGCCATCTGCTGGTGAGGCGTCAGAGGCAGCTTGGGAGTTCATGGCTTCCATGACGGCCATGGACCTGACCCAATTAGTTCAAGGCCCCACTCACACAGGGGGACACACTCTGGACTTGATTTTTGTCTCTGGTCAGTGGCTGAATGATCTAGGAACGGGATCTAGACGTCAAACCCTTGTCATGGACAGATCATTCTCTCCTTCACTTAGGCTTTTGAGCCGCTACCCCCTGCCACAGGGAGACGGAACCGACTAGATTGTTCCATCAAAGGCGCCTGATGGACCCTGATAGGTTCCTGATGGAGCTTGGGCCATTTCTTGAGACCCTGGCACATGACTCGGCTGAAGACCTGGTGGCCGCCTGGGAGAGGGCGGCCACCGGAGCTTTGGATCGCGTCGTGCCTTTGCGGCCTCTGACCCGATGCCGATCTCAATTGGCTCCTTGGTTCTCCGAGGAGCTGAGTGAGATGAAGCGTCGGAAAAGTCACCTAGAGAGCGCCTGGAGGACTAGTCAATCTGATTCTGACCGAACACAGGTGAGGTCTTATATCAAGACCTACCTAGTGGCGATAAAAGCGGCAAAATCTAATTATTTTTCCGCTCTTATCGCATCTGCAGAGAATCGCCCAGCTGCTCTGTTTAGGTTGACCTGCTCCCTTCTTCGGGAGGGAGCGCAGGAATATCCCTTGCAGGGTCGAGCTGAGGATTTTGCGCAATTCCTGCAAGACCCTATTGTTCCGCCAGGCTGGGTTAGCAATATAATTTTAAATTGGATGTTTTAAATTTTTGGGGTTTTAAATTAAGCCAAATTTATTTAATATTTTTAAATTTTTAAATTATTTTAGATTGATGTTTATTCTGTTTTTTAATTAGGCTGTACACCGCCCTGAGTCCTTCGGGAGAAGGGCGGTATAGATTATTATTATGATGATGATGATGATGATGATGATAAGTCGCTCAGATTCAGGAAGGCTTGGACTCCGACTGGATGAGTCCAGGGGGGGAGATGGGGGTAGGTCTTGAGAATATTATCTGGGAAGAGTTTGATCATGTGGCTCCCGAGGACGTGGACAGAATTCTGGGTGGGCTTAGTGCTGCCACATGTTTACTGGACCCGTGTCCCTCCTGGTTGGTACTGGCCTCTCGGGAGGTTACACGAGGCTGGCTCCAGGGGATTATAAATACTTCTTTGACTGAGGGTGCCTTTCCCACTGCCTTGAAAGAGGCGGTGGTGAGGCCTCTTCTCAAGAAGCCTTCCCTGGACCCAGCTGTATTAGCTAATTATCGTCTGGTCTCCAACCTTCGTTTTGTGGCGAAGGTTGTTGAGAGTGTGGTGGCACGACAGCTCCCCCGGTACCTGGATGAAGCTGTCTATCTGGACCCGTACCAGTCGGGCTTCAGGCAGGGGTACAGCATGGAAATGGCATTGGTCGCATTGGTTGATGATCTCTGGAGGGCTCGGGACAGGGGTTGTTCCTCTGTCCTGGTCCTATTAGATCTCTCAGAGGCTTTTGATACCATCGACCATGGTATCATGCTGCAGCAGTTGAGGGGATTAGGAATAGGGGTCACCGTGCTGTGGTGGTTGTCCTCCTTCCTCTCCGAACACTCTCCGAACACTCTCAGTTTGTGTTGGCAGGGCGGCAGAGGTTGACCTCGAGGCACCTAGCCTGGGGGGTGCCGCAAGGGTCGGTCCTCTCGCCCCTTCTGTTCAACATTTATGTGAAGCCGCTGGGCGAGATCATCCATGGTTTTGGGGTGAGGGTACATCAGTACACTGATGACACTCAGCTGTTCATCTCTACCCCAGACCACCCCAATGATGCCCTTGATGTGATGTCCCGCTGCCTGGTGGCTGGATGGGTCTGGATGGGGAGAAATAGGCTCAGTCTCAACCTTCCAAGACCGAGTGGCTGTGGCTTCCGGCGTCCCAGTATAGTCAGCTGACACAATCGCTGACACCATCGCTGTCTATAGGAGGTGAATCTTTAGCCCCCACAGAGAGGGCTCGCAATCTGGGCGTCCTCCTGGATGCACGGCTGTCTTTAGAAGAGCATATGACGGCCATGGCCAGGGGGATCTTCTATCAGGTTCGCCTGATTTGCCAGTTGCGTCCCTTTCTGGACCGGGACGCCTTGCGCACAGTCACTCACGCCCTTGTTACCTTTTGGCTGGACTACTGTAATGCTCTCTACATGGGGCTCCCCCTGAAGAGCACTCAGAGGCTCCAACTGGTCCAGAATGCGGCCGCGGGGTGATTATGGGTGCAACCCGTTGCGCTTATGTAACACCTCTCCTGCTCGAGCTGCACTGGCTCCCAGTGGTCTTCCGGGTGCGATTCAAGGTGTTGGTTACCACCTTTAAAGCGCTCCATGGCTCAGGACCTGGGTATCTACGAGACTGCCTTCTGCCACCAATAGCCTCCCACCGACCAGTTCGCTCTCACAGAGAGGGACTCCTCAGGGTGCCGTCGGCCAAATTATGTCGGCTGGCGACACCCAGGGGGAGAGCCTTCACTGTGGGAACCCCTGCCCTTTGGAATGAACTGCCCCCGGAAATATGCACAATCTCTGACCTCCGAGATTTTCGCTGTGCCTGTCTTCTGACAGGCAGGGCTATCTTTGTAATGGAGTTTTAAATTTGGAGTTTTTAAATTTTTGGGTTTTTAACGAATTTCAGCTGCAAATGTAAGAATTTTAATAATTTTTAAATTTAATTATGATGTTTGTATTGTTTTTACTTGGCTGTGCACCACCCCGAGTCCTTCGGAAGAGGGGCGGTATAGAAATAAAATTATCTTATCTTATCTTATCCTGCTTTATTAGAAATTGTTTTCTTACCTCATTAAACTCATTGAGAATTGTTTTTAAATAGACATGTATAGGTTTGAGATGCTAGCATGATACCAACAGTGCAATTAGAAAAAGTGATTTATCAAAAGGCTAATAAAAATTTTGGATAAACAAGAATATGATTAATGCCCATTTAAAACATTCTTACAATTTGCTATACTTCTGAGCTAAGCAGGTTTTTTTAAAAAAATAAAATAAAAATAACTTATAATATATTACCACAGAGGTAATATATATGTGCAGTACAACATAATTTTTCTGTTTACCTTAGTTTGTTCATACAAATTGTAGGATTTCCTGTTCATAGGAAGTGCACATTGTATTAATGGGTCTCCTTTCCATTGTTGTTTGCTTCAACAAACTTGAGAATTCATAGTACTGTAAAAGAGCTGCCTAAAGTCACTTGAAATAAATAATTCACCTTCAATAAAAGTGCCTTTAATATGCTTTATTTTTACATATATATGCATGCAATTTGATGTGTATTTAAGCAATGCTGCTAAACAAGAAAAAAAAACAGAATTCCAGTTGCTGTAGTTAGGATTTGTTGCAAGATAGTTCCCTTCACCGGTGCATTACCTAAAAAAAATTAAGAATATTTCAGTCATGTCATGACTTATGGTTCAAATGCCAGTTTTCATGCAATGGAATTATACCTTGAGGTGTCATCATGGTCACTTCCACAGGTGATATCTTAATGTTCAGGTCTGCACTGTCAGAGTGTATCTCATTAGATTTGTCATCAGATCCCATGTCCAACACTTCCTCTATGGACAAGTGTATCTTAGTGTTAAAACTCAGTTTTAAACATTTTTTTTTTTACTATTTTTAAGTCTATTAGAGATTTAAGAGTCAAAGAGATTATTTTGGAATTTCCCATCACCCACTCCCTCAAAGCAGATCATTCAGATGTTGCCTCACACCTGAAGATATATTTTCCCACATCACTCTTACGTAACATTTTGTTGACTACGTCATTACTTTAAGCAAACCTCTACTCAACCTCTAAACTACAGCATCTCCAACTTGCGTCCTCATATATTGTAGTTCTTTCAATACTTCTCCCATTGATACCACACAATTGCTTTGCGACAGGACATGGGGGGTGCTGTCATAGTATGGCAAGTTAAGGGGGAAAGTAGGGTTTCTTTTACAGCAACACCACTGTGACAAGTTATTCTTGAAGCAAAAATTCTTGTAGCAAAATGGCAGTGAAAATACAGAAATAGCAGATTATGCATTATGTTGTATGGTTTATAGATATCTAGGATAGAAAGAACTACAATATATGAGGAAGCAAGAGAGCTGTCTAAAGTGACTTGAAATAAATAATTCACCTCCAACAAAAGTGCCTTTAATATGTTTTATTTTTACATATAAACGGTAAAGGTTCCCCTCACACATATGTGCTAGTTATTCCCGACTCTAGGGGGCGATGCTCATCTCCTTGTCAAAGCCGAAGAGCCAGTGCTGTCCGAAGACGTCTCCGTGGTCATATGGCCAGCATGACTAAACACCAAAGGTGCACGGAACACTGTTACCTTCCCACCAAAGGTGGTCCCTATTTTTCTATTTGCATCTTTTACATGCTTTCGAACTGCTAGGTTGGCAGAAGCTGGGACAAGTAACAGGAACTCACCCCGTAACGCAGCACTAGGGATTTGAACCACTGAACTGCTGACCTTTCGATTGACAAGCTCAGCATCTTAGTCATTGAGCCACCGTGTCCCTTTTATTTTTACATGTACACGCATATAATTCAGTATGTGTATTTAAGTAATGCTACTAAACAGGAAAAAATAGAATTCCAATTGGTGTAGTTAAAATTTGTCCCAAGATTGTTCCCTTTACCAGTATATTGCCTAAAAGCAATTAAGAATATTTCAGTCATGTCATGACTTAAGTTTCAAATGCCACAGTTTTCATGCAATGCAATCATGATACCTTGAGGTGTTATCATGGTCACTTCCACAGGTGACATTTCAATGTTCAAGTCGCCACCGCCAGAGTATATGTCATCAGATTCATCATTAGATCCCATGTCCAACACTTCATCTATGGACAAGACTGGTTTTTAAACAGAATTTTTACAATTAAGTCTTTTAGAGTTTTAAGAATCAAACATATTGTTTTGGCAGAAAGGTTCATGGCATTCCCCACCTCTGCTCCCTCAAAAACAAATCATTCAGATGTATGTTCAATATTTCTTTGGCTGACTCAAACCTGAAGATATAAATTTCCACATCACTCTTACGTAACATTCTGTTGACTACACCATTACTTTAGAGGTTGAACAGTTTTGTTTAAACTATAGATTGCTTCCTAATTTATTGTACTTCTTTCAATACCCCTCCAAATTTGATATATAAATACAAACATACACAGGGTTTTAATATTTGGCTTAAGATGATGTGTAGGCTGTATCTTTCCTAATATATTAAGATTTTGATATCAGTAATTGTTTATATTATATACCTTCATGATATTTGTCAACATGATCTGTATATGATAGGTTAAGAAAAAAGTAGGGCTTCTTTTACAGCAGAACCATTGTGACTAGTTATGGTTTTCTGCAGAAAAAAATTCTTATAGCAAAATGACAATCAGAATAAAAATAGTAGATAATGCAATACATTATGTTGTATGTTTTTTAGACATCAGCACGATAGAAATCTGCAGAGCACTACTTGCCTTTCATGGTTCTGTTTGGAAGGAGTATCCAATGTAGTTCTTTATCAGCCTTAAGGATAAACTCATGTCCAATTTCATAATCAGCTTCTGCTTCTATCACAGGAAATATGTCTGTAAAAGAGACAGGCCAAGATTAAAGTACTGATTGTTCTTGCAAGATACCAGCCTGTCAGAACCTCTAGTAATCAGATTTCTATCAGGGGTTAATCTACAGTTGAACCAAAATAGCTCTTTTGTGAAAATTGTGATTGAACAACAGGCATGATGGGGGGGAAGGGAGGGAGGGAGACACACACACATTATACAGTGCATTCAGAGTGAACATATAACAAAGTAAAAGGAGGTCTGAATATTTTCTGAATGTACTATATCTATAGATAGCTTAACATGTATTCTTCATGGAGGGAGCTTCTTCCATTGCATAGATTTGCAAGCAGAGTTGGACCAATAGTTATGAATCTGGATGGTACTCCTATCTAAAATGCCATACAGTTGTCTCAAGCAAGCTGGTTTGCATAAATACCACTTCAATATTAGATTCAACTTTAATGAGAAAGTCAAATAATTCTATCCTTGTAACGCTAATACTCTAAATTGTAATTAATATTGATAATATATTTTTTGTTTTATTTTTAGCATTCTATTTTTAAATAGAATGCTTACCATCTCCAGTTAACATTGTATAAATGTTATCGATTGAAATATAATATATAGCATACCAGCTTAACCCCTTTCATGGATCACTGCCTTGTCGTGGCAAAGGGGCTTGTACAGCACAATGAACCTATGAGTTATGCCATGCAGGGCCACACAAGAAGGACAGGTCATAGCAGAGAGCTCTGACAAAATGTGATCCACTGGGGAAGGAAATCCACTCCAGTATCTTTGCCATGAAAACCCCATGGACAGTACCAAAAGTAAAAAAGATATGACGCTGGAAGATGAGCCTCTCAGGTTGGAAGGTGTCCAATATGCTACTGGGGAAGAGCAGAGGGATAGTACTAGTACTGCCAGAAAGAGTGATGCGACTGGGCCAAAGCCGAAAGGACACTCAGTTGTGGATGCATCTGGTGGTGAAAGGAAAGTCCGATGCTGTAAAGATCTACTCTCCATAGGAACCAGGAATGTAAGATCCATGAATCAAGGTAAGCTGGACGTGGTCAAACAAGACATGACAAGACTGAACATCGACATCTTAGGAATCAGCAAACTAATATGGACAGGAATGGGTGAATTTAATTCAGATGACCATCAGGTATACTACTGTGGGCAAGAATCCCTCAGAAGAAATGGAGTAGCCTTCATAGTCAATAAGAGTAGGAAAAGCAGTACTGGGATACAATCCCCAAAATGACAGAATTATCTCAGTTCGAATCCATTGAAAGGCAAACCATTCAACATCACAGTAGTCCAAGTCTATGCCCCAACCACTGGTGCTGAAGAGGATGAAGTTGACTGGTTCTATGAAGCTCTACAGCACCTTCTGGAATTAACACCAAAAAATGATGTCCTTATCATCCTGGGGATTGGGATGCTAAAGTAGGTAGTCAAAAGATAACTGGAATAAGAGGCAAGTTTGCCAAAAAACCAAAAATGGTTATGCTGTGTAACAGCCAAAAAAACAAAAATGGTTATGCTGTGTAACAGCCAAAAAACAAAAATGGTTATGTTCGGGTTAACAGCCAAAAACAAAAATGGTTATGCTGTGTTTAACAGCCAAGAAACAAAAATGATTGGCTTAACAACAAAGATAAAGATAAGGATGTTGGGTTTAACAATAAAAATAAAATGAGGTGGGATAGCCAAAATAAAGAGGAGTACAAAAATGGTTATGCTGTGTTGAACAGCCAAAAAATAAAAATGGATATGCTGTGTAACAGCCAAAAAAATAAAAACGACTATGCTGTGTTTAACAGCCAAAAATAAAAATGATTGGTTTAACAACAAAGAAAAATGAGGTAGGATAGCCAAATTAAGGAGAAATATGTCAAGATTAACAGTAAAAATGAAATGAATAAGATGGGTTTAACAGTAGAAACAAAGATGATAAGGTTGAGTTCAATAGTAAAAAGAAAATGTTTATGTTGGAATTAAATATTTTTTGAATGTTTATAACAACTGTAATGATTTATATTTTGAAAATGTATCCATCTATGCAAAAGAAAGAGAAACAAGGAATGATATTTGGTTAGGATTTAAGATTTAAGTAACGGGTTTTTGGGGATAATGGCATAGTTAAATAGATAGAATTGAGGGAAATAACTGAGTAAAATATTAAGTTGTGTTAATTGAAAATTAAGATTTGATAGTGATCTGTATTAATCTGTGACCGGATCAATGCTTCATTTTGGAAAAGATATGTTTTATGTTAATGTTTAAAAAATAATAAAAAACTTTTTTTTTCAAAAAAAAAGAGAAGCAAGTTTGGTCTTGGAGTACAAAATGAGGAAGGGCACAGGCTGGTAGAATTTTGTCAAGAGAATATGATGGTCATAGCAAACACTCTTTTCCAACAAGAGACGACTCTACACATGGACGTCACCAGATGGTCAACACAGAAATCAGATTGACTATGTGCTCTGCAGCCAAAAATGGAGAAGCTCTATACAATCAGTAAAAATAAGACCAGGAACTGTCTATGGCTCAGATCATGAGCTTCTCGTGGCAAAATTTAGGCTTAAATTGCAGAGGGTAGGGAAAAGTACTAGGCCACTCAAGTATGAACTAAATCATATCCCTGATGAATCTACAGTAGAGGTGACAAATAGATTTAAGGAATTAGATCTGATAGAGTGCCTGAAGAACTATGGACGGAGGTTGCAATATTGTACAAGAGGTAGCAACTAAAACTGTCCCAAAGAAAAAGAAATGCAGGAAAGCAAAATGTCTGTCTGAGGAAGCTTTGCAAACACTTCCCCTGAAAATAAGACCCTGTCTTATATTTTTTTGAACCCTGAAATAAGCGCTTGGCCTTATTTTGGGGAAGGTATTATTTTGGGGCTCGTGGAGCAAGACGGGGCTCCTCTTGCCATCTTACCTGATTTCCAGCTCTGTCTCCCTAACCCTAACCAGAGGAAATGGCAGGGACTGGCTGTGAAAGCGGTTAAATATTTTCGAGGAGGGCTTATTTTCGGGGGAGGTCTTATTTGGGGGGTCTTATTTTCAGGGAAACATGGTAGCTGAGGAAAGAAAGGAAGCAAAAGGCAAGGGAGAAAGGAAACGATACACCCAATTGAATGCAGAATTCCAGAGAATAGCTAGAAGAGATAAGAATGCCTTCTTAAATGAACAGTGCAAAGAAATAGAAGAAAACAATAGAATAGAGAGGAACAGAGATCTCTTCAAGAAAATTGGAGATATGAAGGAAACGTTTCATGCAAAGATGGGCATGATAAAGGACCAAAATGGCAGGGACCTAACAGAGGCAGAAGAGATTAACAGGTGGCAAAATTACACATAAGAACTATATAAGAACAAGTTTAACGTCCCTGATAACCACAATGGGGTAGTCACTGACCTCGAGCCAGACATCCTGAGCCAGCAATGTGCAGCAGCTGCCAAAAAAGCCAACACAGTTCTGGGCTGCATAAACAGAGGAATAGAATCAAGATCACGTGAAGTGTTAATACCACTTTATAATGCCTTGGTAAGGCCACACTTGGAATATTGCATTCAGTTTTGGTTGCCACAATATAAAAAAGATGTTGAAACTCTAGAAAGAGTGCAGAGGAGAGCAACAGAGATGATTAGAGGACTGGAGGCTAAAACATATGAAGAACGGTTGCAGGAACTGGGTATGTCTAGTTTAATGAAAAGAAGGACTAGGGGAGACATGATAGCAGTGTTCCAGTATCTCAGGGGTTGCCACAAAGAAGAAGGAGTCAAACTATTCTTCAAAGCACCTGAGGGTAGAACAAGAAGCAATGGGTGGAAACTAATCAAGGAGAGAAGCAATTTAGAACTAAGGAGAAATTTCCTGACAGTTAGAACAATTAATAAGTGGAACAACTTGCCTGCAGAAGTTGTGAATGCCCCAACACTGGAAATTTTTAAGAAGATGTTGGATAACCATTTGTTTGAAGTGGTGTAGGGTTTCCTGCCTGGGCAGGGGGTTGGACTAGAAGACCTCCAAGGTCCCTTCCAACTCTGTTATTCTATTCTATTCTATTCCTAGGAGTGTGATGGCGAACCTATGGCATGCGTGCCTGAAGTGCCACACAAAGCCATGTCACCTGGCACGCGCGGCGTTGCACGTTCCTCTTCTGGGTTTCTGGCATGCATGCGTGCGTGACAATCAGCTGGCCTTTGTGCATGCAGCAGTGCTGGAAACTGGAAGAGCTGATCTTCCATTTTCCAGTGGGAGCATGCACACCAGCCAGCTGATCGGCATGTGCACATGAGCAGCATTAACCAAAACACTTGCTGGCCAGCACACACTGTAAGTACCTTATCTGGCACATGCATGCCTCCTGGGCAGCTCCTCTTCCTGGTTGCAGCCATGACGAGAGCGTGTGTGTGAAATTCTCCCTGTTCGGCACTCAGTGCCGAAAAGGTTCGCCATCACAGAATGTGATGTCAAATGGACCTTAGAAAATCTGAACAAATCTAGTGGAAGTGACAATATTCCAGATGAGCTATTCAAAATCTTAAGAGACGATGCAGTAAAAGTACTACGTTCCATTTGCCAGCAAATTTGGAAAACTCAACAGTGGCCACAGGATTGGAAAACGTCAGTTTACATTCCAATTCCAAAGAAAGGCAATGCCAAAGAATGCTCAAACTATCGCACCATTGCACTCATTTCACATGCTAGTAAAGTTATATCTAAATCCTACAAGCTAGGCTCCAGCAGTATGTGGACCGAGAACTACCAGAAGTACAGGCAGGATTTCAAAGAGGCAGAGAACTAGAGATCAAATTGCCAACATACGCTGAATCATGGAGAAAGCTAGGGAGATCCAGAAAAACATCTACTTCTGCTTCATTGACTATGTTAAAGCCTTTGATTGTGTGGATCACAACAAATTATGGCAACTTCTTAAAGAGATGGGAGTACCAGACAATCTTATTTGTCTCCCCAGAAACATATATGCGGGTCAAGAAGCAAGAATGAGAACTGGACACAGAACCACTGATGGTTCAAAATTGGGAAAGGAGTCCGGCAAGGCAGTATACCCATGATATCGAACCTATGGCATGTGTGCCACAGGTGGGCATGTACGGGCATGTGAGCTGTTGCCCAGCTCAGCTCCACCATGCATGCATGTACGCTTCCCGCCGGCCAACTGATTTTCGGGTCTCTGCTCTGCAAGTGGAAGATGCACGCACATGCGCAAACAGGAGGTACCTTTCTCCTTACTTTCTACTGCGCATGCCTTCCCAGATCTCCTTAGATTCCCCTCCCAGTGTTTTTCTGGGAGGCGAGGCTTTTTTCCCCTCCGAACCGTTTTGGGAGGCGAGGCTTTTCCCCCCCTCCCAGCTATTTTGGGAGGCAAGGCTTTTTTCCCCTCCGAACCGTTTCGGGAGGTGAGGCTTCCCTCCCACTCCCAGCTGTTTTGGGACGTGAGGCTTTCCCCCCCCTCCCAGCCCTGTTTTCGGACGCGAGGCTTTTTACCCTTCCCAGCCATTTTGGGAGGCGAGACTTTTTCCCCCCTCTCAGCCATTTTGGGAGCCAAGGCTTTTTTCTCCTCCTAGCCGTTTTCAGAGGCAAGGCCTTTTTTTCCCCCAGCGCTGTTTTGGGATGTGAGGCCAAAAGGAGGAGTCATGCGTGCATGTGCAGGGAGCAGGGCGCATGGGAGGGGCATTGCATTTTGGGTGTGGGCATGCACGCATGGTGATAGCATGCATGCATGCACTTTTGTGCACTGAAGGAAAAAAAGGTTAGCCATCCCCGCTGTATACTGTCACCCTGCCTATTTAACTTATATGCAGAGCACATCATGAGTGGCAGAAAGTGAAGTGGAACTAAAGAGCCTTGTGATGTGGGTGAAGGAGGAGAGTGCAAAAGTTGGCTTGAAATTCAACATTAAGAAAACTAAGATCATGGCATCCAGCGCTCTCAATTCCTGGCAAATAGATGGGGAAGAAATGGAGGTAGTGACAGATTTTATTTTCCTGGGCTCCAAGATCACCGTACTGCAGCCAAGAAATTAAAAGACACTGGCTCCTGGGGAAGAAAGCTATGGCAAAGTTAGAAAGCATACTAAAAAGCAGAGATATCACCCTGCCAACAAAAGTGTGTATAGTCAAGGCTATGGTTTTCCCAGTTGTAATGTATGGTTGTGAAAGTTGGACCATAAGGAAGGCTGTGAGTCAAAGAATTGAGGCCTTTGAACTATGGTGCTGGAGAAAACTCCTGCAAGTCATTTGGACTGCAAGGTGATCAAACCGATCAGCCCTAGAGGAGATCAACCCTGACAGTTCTTTAGAAGGCCAGATCCTGAAGATGAAACTGAAATACTTTTGCCACTTAATGAGAAGGAAGGACTCACTGGAAAAGAGCCTAATGCTGAGAAAGATTGAGGGCAAAAGAAGAAGGGGATGGCAGAGACTGAGGTGGCTGAATGGACTCACTGAAGCAGTCGGTGTGAGCTTAAATGACCTCCGGGGAATGCTAGAGATAGGAAGGCCTGGTTGTCCATGGGATCGTGAAGGGTTGGACACAACTTCACAACTAACAACACCACCAGTTTAATATATCAATACAATAAAAAAGCAAAAGAGAACAGAAATATGTAAATCTTCACAGTTACGCACTAGCTTGCTGGCCTTCTGGCAGCATCTCTTCTTTTACTCCTACTTGGTTTTTTTCATGAGTCCTAGCAGCCTTCTGGATTAAGACAGGACCCACTACAAGATCAGCTTCCATTTCTCCTTTAGAGATGTCAACTACAGCTAGCCAAACACAAAACAAACTTTGATTACGACAAGAGTCCCATCCCAGGCTTTATCATAAAATCACACTTGCCTGTTCCCTATAAAAGGGGCAAGCGATCCAGGTGTGTGCAATTCATCTTCAATAATAAACTGAAGTACTATTTCTAATACAATTTATGAAAGTGTACAGTGTATTCTTTTATTATGAGGCAGGGTTCTGGGAATCTTCCTCTTGCTAATATAGAAGTTACAGTTCTTTATCTAGGGCATTATTTCTGTTTCAACCTACCATAATTTCTGTTTGAAGCAGTTTCTTTCCTTTGGCTGGGCATATGAAGACTGCTGGTATCACTTGATTTGTGCTTTCCAGGAGAACCACAATCTCCAGTCTCACAGCAGTTACAGATTTCCATGGAACCCTCTACAGGTAACCAACTGATAGATTTAAAAAAAACATGTCAGAGTGTTTCAGAAACGTTTCGGTCTCTTTTCTTTATGCAAGCACATATAGTACTTACATCTCTCTTTCTCTGTTGAATGAGCAAGCTTTATTTAAGAAATCTGGCTCTTGGGCAGCTGCAGTGACTTTCAAATGGCATGCAATGTAGATCTTGATAGGGAGTGGAAATAAGACACGATTAGAAGAGAGAAAGCTAGCACCCCACTGCCTAAGATAGCCAAGGGCATAACTGAGTGCTCACCACACTGTTCTCATCTCCAACAATTTGGGATGCTGGAATGGTAAACTGGAGTGTTTCTAATTGAGTCCTTGGAATTATGAAGGATGGTCCTACATCATGAGAATTTCTTTCTATGAAACATCTAAACCCAGAAAAGAGAGATGTGGTTGGATAATTATTGCAGTAATAACTAGTTTATTTTTAAAAAATAGGTCTTCATTATTTGTTGGACATCTCTTCATTTAATTTCAAGGAACTGTGTATTGCTAAACTACTGCAAGTTGGGTTGTTTTAAGTCGTCTCCCCACAGAATAAGCAAACATTATTTTTCATATGGTGGTGCTCAGCAGAGGATGAAGTCTCTTAACAGCTTACTTCCCCTTTTGTATTCTTTCCAGAATAGTAACAGTGCTTAACTTTATGGACTTTGAAGACCTATCAAACATTTTGCAGAATTTTGACCTCCTAGCATCTTTTTAACTTAAAGTAGATATGACAACATAACCTATCCATTATACCACAAAGTAATTTATGGCCATAAAGTAGTTTATGATTAGAGTAATACTCAATATTAATACAACTCATTCTGGTAAGTCAGATTGATGTGACTGGATGAACCAGGACTTACTGAATGACTATGAAGCTGAGAATTGCACAATCAATGTTCACCCAATCCTTAAAATCCCATAGGGAATTTTCCATTTTTGGAAACTTGTATCACCAATGGACATTTGTGATACAAGAACTGTATCACCAATGATACAGAACTGTAAGTTTACCCATGGAAGTGGAGGATATTATACTGTAGATCAGTATCTCCATCAGCTTTTGATGTGGCCATGCAGGTATCAATAAACAGACGGAGTGGTGAGTGATTCCCTTTTCTGATATCTGCTTGAACATGGAGGTTATCACCCAGCAGGTATACAGTAGAATTTTTTTCAGCTTGCCAGTCATCTGTAGTTATACAACAACAACAAATTAGAATATTTTCCCCAAGGTGTTCCCCTAAAATATGGACTCTTACTTGCCTGTCATCAGACGCAAGGAAAAGTACTGCTTTCCTTTCTCAAACATTGCTGAAGTAAAATGTACCCTGGTGGTCTGGATGGCATTACTGCTCGCATCATTTTTCCTGAAACGAAAGTGTGTCACTTAATGACATGATGCAAGTGAGCAAGTGAACAACAAACATAGACAACACTTCTCACCATGAGTAGTGGCAAGTAATGGGGAACTCCTCTGCATTCTTAACAATTGTCAGGTTGCTTGCAGAGTCCAGCTTATAGTACAAGCTAACATTGTAGAGCATGAAGTCAAGTACCTGGAAGAAAGCATTTTTGAATTTACAGTTTTATAATGGCGATTTATAAACTAAGTTATAAAGGAGACATGTTTGGGGGTTTACTCTCCCCTCTCTTTTATTTGATGGAATAAGTCCATTTAATTTAAATTGGTGGTTTAAAAGCAGCACTTTCTCAGGAACTGAGCTAACCTTCTCTTCAAACCCAGATTTGTAAAAAATGGAATTTGAGACCAATTTAATTCTGGATTCAAAAATCATGCCACACCCAAATTAAACCTCCAAACCTAGTTCCTAAGTCACACATGATGGAAGATAAACCGCCTCACATTATTTTGTAACTTTGAACTATAGTTAAACAAATAAACCACAGTGAGCTGAGTTTTTACAACTCATAAGCCATGACTGATAATTCACCGTGATGAACATATCACACAAGTACAGCCACAGATCTTAGATTTTCTTCCCCCAGCTGTTAGGTATTTTAAGTCTCTGCAGAGGGGGAAGAATGGTGTTAATAGTGAAGTGAATGCAGATGTTAAGGTTTCCAATTCAAATTAAGCTGACTCAGGAAACCATAAACACAGTGGTGATTCAATTATAATAAAACTGCCAGCCACTGTTTGTTAAAAAGATGATCTTCAATTTGCCTGAATCCCAGATTATTTCAAGCATTTGAATGTTAATAAAATCCACAAGTCTTCCAGTTCATCATAGCAAGGTAGTCTACTGTGTATAGCTAAATTCCATAGGTGTTTTGATTTTAAAACAGGGAAGCATCCTATGGATTTTAACATATTAAAATATATAGCTACATATATAGACCCATGGCTAACATAAAGCTTGGGACTAAGAAGGATGTTGTATCTTTCACCAACCCAAAAAGTGATTTATTTCTGGTTTAATAGGTCCAGTCATTGTGGGTTATAAATTATGTTTTAGCTTTCTGTAAAAATGTAGTGCATTCTAATTCATTAAAATTTACTTGAACAGATAGCTTAACACAAAAACATCAGCCCAGCATTCTGTATCCATATTCTGCAATATTACCTGCAAGTTCTGGATACACTCATGGAGCTTCAGTTTGAAGATAATCAAGGTAGCAGACTCATTAACAATAGAGTAATGGCAGGCTTGTGGCTCAATGCTGAGATCCTTTGCTTGGATAAAGTGGCCAGTCTGAAAGAGATCTCGATGAATCTGTATCATCATTTCATCTTCTCCACACTGCACCGTGATGGGTTGCCAAGAACTGGTAAAGAAATCCTCTCTAGGAGAGAAGGCTTCAGATTCAGCATTTTGGACCAATGTAGTCACTGGCTCTTCTCTAGCACAAGTCAGTAAAGAAATAAGATAACTCAGAAACAAAAACTGTAGAACTTTTAACAGCCTCATCCTGCTTCTTTCATCTCCTCAATCCTACTACAAAATCAACTCAGAAACTATTCCTTTTTTATGCCCCATCATAAGCCTTCTTAATTGAAAGCAATCATTGTCAACTCCTCAATGACCTTCAAGGGAATCAGCTTCACCTGGGCCTCTGCAGCCAGAAGAGAAGCACCCTATTTCCTGTTAGATAGGTGGATTGAAGACACTGGAGACAGGCTTCAGACAACAGCTCTTTATTCAGTAACTATTTACAATCCAGCAGTTAGCCTCTCTGACAGCCAGCCCTTTTTATAGGGGCTGTCAGGGAAACCAGCGAATCACATTCAACCATTCTTCCCGCTTAAACAGCGGACCAGAGGGAAAACTATCCTGTCAATAACTTAAACCCACCCCTCCAAGTTAGAGCAATCCACTTTATATACGTAGTCACACAGGTAGGCGGGGCGTTTGCTAGCTCTACTTGACCTGCGCGACTCAATTGGCATGGCAGCGGCAGGGTGAGAGGTTGTGCCTGCTGCTGCCTCTTGCTCCACCCATGGAAAATCCTGGAAACTTTTTTTTTTTTGTAAAATAGTTTTTATTGAATATAAATATTAAAAAAGACATAGGTAACATATACACAACAAACATTTACACAACATATACACAAAAAAAGTGTAGTTTCTTCTTAAGCATTTTTTCAGAGTGATGTTCTACAATTCTACTTATAATATAATCCTTCACCTCTCTTTAGTCTAATAATATTTTTTTTATTACATATATATATATCAATCGGTAATATATCCCCTATATTTTTTGTATATTTCTAATTTTTAACCAATTATACCAATTATTCCATATTTTATAATAATCTGATTCTTCTTTTTCTTGTAATTCTTTGGTTAGCCTATCCATTTCAGTGCATTCTAAAATTTTCCCTATTACTTCTGTTTCACTTGGTATTTTTTCTTGTTTCCAATTTCTTGCGTAGGTTATTCTTGCAGCAGTTAATATGTGGGATTGTAAGATATTTGATATCCTTAGGGTATGATTTGTTGAATATTCCTAATAAAAATGTTTCTGGTTCTTTTTCAATCTGTGTTTTTGTTATTTGTTCCAACCATTTTTTAATGTTAGACCAAAATTTCTTTGCTGCCGGGCATGTCCACCATAGATGATAGAAAGTCCCTTGTGCTTTTTTGCACTTCCAACAAATTGGGCTATTTTTAGGTTGTATTTTTGCCAATCTGGTTGGAGACATATGCCACCGATAAAACATTTTCAGTTGATTTTCCTTGTACGCCGTTGCTTTCGTTAACTTTAGGTTTACCTGCCAGAACTTTTCCCATTTTTCCAAAGGTATTGTGTGTTTGATATTTTGAGCCCACTTGATCATCGTTTCTTTGACTGTCTCTTCTTCCAATTTATAGCGTAGGAGAAATTTATAAATTCTACTAATTAATTTATTTTCTGAATCTAATATAATTTTATCTATTTCTTGTTTTTGATTGTAAATTTCATATGTTTTTATATGTTCTCTATATTTGGATTGTATTTGAGTGTAAGTCCACCAGTCTATTCCTCTGTGTAAATCTGTCTCCAATTGTTGTTTTGTCTTTAGTTTGCCTTGATAATCAATTATATCTTTATACCTAATTATTTTGGTCTTATCTGTTAAATTTGGGTGCCTAATTGATTCAGCCGGTGCTAGCCAATTTGGTATCTTCATATAATGTTGTTTTTTAATTTTAAGCCAGGTTTGTAATAGTGAGTTCCTTATTGTATGTGTTTTAAAATATGAATGTGTTTTGTATTTCTCATCCTACATAAAGGAGTGCCAGCCAGTTTGAAGTTCGTGTCTCTCAATTGTTAAAATTCTAGAGTCCTTTAATTCTATCCAATCTTTGACCCACGATAGTACTGCTGCTTGATAGTATATCTCCCAGTCAGGAAGTGCAGCTCCACCTCTATCTTTTATGTCCTGAAGCAGTTTTAATTTTATTCGTGGCCTTTTCCCTTGCCATATAAATTTAGATGTAATTTTATTCAGCTTTTCAAAAAACGATTTATCTAATTTAATTGGGGTAACCTGGAACAAATATAAAAATTTAGGTAGTATAGTCATTTTGATGGCCGAAATTCTTCCTAGGAATGAAATGTGTAAATTTTCCCATTTTTCTAAGTCTTTCTTTGTTTGTTCTAGTAATTTATCATAATTGTTTTCTTTAATTGCTGATGTTCTTGTAGATAAGCAGATTCCTAGATATTTTATTTTTGTTGTTGTTTGAATTTGTATGTTATCGACTTCCGGTTTGCTAGCCTTCGGCGGCGGCGGTGCCTTTTGAAGCTCCGCCAGCCCCGCCGCCTGTAGAGCCGCTTCGCGATCGAGAAGCGGCTCGAAAACTTCAAAATCCTGAGGATTGTTGGAGGAGAGATAGCAGGGCACAAGTCGAGCCCCTGTAACCCCCCAGGGAATTGTTTCTGGGGAGGAAACAGGCGCGGCTCCCTCCCAACCTGCTGAGACTCCGGGCGACGTGGGACGATTCTGCTTCTGCAGAACAAGCTGGCTGCAGTAAACATTTAAAGCGAAAGGAACCAACTTTAACAAGCAGCGGATATACACTTGAACCCTGAAACTTGGAATCGCAAGTATTAGTGCTTTGTTGACTTTTCAATTTAAGAAAAAATGCGAATGAGTGAAAGTGACTTGAAAAAATATGGCGCTCAGCATTAGAGTTAACGAGCCAGCAAGTGTGGATTGGTGAAGTTATCTTGCTTTGTTACAAAGTTACCAAGTTGCTACAAAGTTGCTTCGCTTGTAACAAGAGAATAACAGAGAAATTTCTCCTTTTTCAATACTGGACTTTGCTTTACTTTGGTTCTTATTTGATTAAATCTGGGGGACTTTTTCAGAAGTCTTTGTGGAGGTGGGAGAGGAAGAAGAACTTCCTTTTTTAGTAAAACTAGCCTACGTGGCAGGATGGCCTCAAAGAAGCAGGAAGCGAAGGCAACAGGAGGTGGATCTCCCACACATAAAGCACAGCCTCCCCCAGTACAACAGATACAGACTCAGAAAAAAGATTTTGATGTGGGAGATTTAAAAGAATTTATTTCTAAAACTTTGGATGATAAATTTCAAAAATCTCAACAGGAGATAGATGATAAACTTCAAAAATCACATCAGGAATTTATGCAGGAAATTAATGAAGTTAAAGATATGGTGAAACAGAATCAAAACAAGGTGACCAAAAAAATATCAGAAGTGGCGTCTGGCCTGGCAGAATTTATTGTGAAAGTTGATTCTAAAGTTGAAGAACTTAAATCAGAAGTTAATGTTAAGATGAAAGACAATGATTATAAATTGCTGATGTTGACAATAAAATGCAAAGAGTTGAAAATGAGATTGTGATGGTACAATTCAGGGCATGGAGTTTGCCATACGGCTTCGAGGAATTCGAGAAGAGGAAAGACAGGATTTGAGACAAGTTTGTTCTGAGGCCCTGGCCAAGATTCTACAAGTTAATCCTGATGTGGTTTTTCACAAAATAGATAAAATTTACAGAATGAATTCTTGGGTGGCCAGACAAAGACAATTGCCCAGAGATGTGGTCATATATTTTACAGATAGAGAAATAAGAAATGACATCCTGCAAAAATCCTTTTACACTTCTGTGCAAGTGGGGGGCTCACGAATTGGAATTTATAAAGAATTACCTCCTAAAATGCTGAAAACTAGAAAAGAATTTGGCTTTCTTGTTAAGGAATTGCAAAATTTACAGATACCATTTCGGTGGGACGCCCCAGTTGGTATAATTTTCAGATACAAGGGAGAAAGATATCGCTTGAATACCGTGGAGAAGGCAGAGCACTTTTACACTACTATTCTTAAGGAAAGAACACCATCTCCACGTACATCTACAGTTTTGGAGATTAAGGAGAGTGAAGAGAAGCAACCTCAACGAGAACTGCAAGAACAGTCTAAGCAGGAATTAGAGGAAATGCAAGGCGCAGAAGGAGGTTTTCTGGATGAGCCTTTGCTGGAATCTTCTCCAATCTTGGACCCGGTTCGGATGATTGAAGTTAAGGATCAACGTATAACTCGAGCTCAATCTAAGTTACTTAAACAAAAGCAACAACAACAACAGGAAAGACAAGACAAGAAGGCAGTTAAGAGTACTGCACAAGAGACTGGAGCCATGGGGGGAGCGAGATCGAAGCTTTCGGATGACCTTCGATTATTCTGCTCTTTGCTCCAGAAAGATGAAGATGACGTTTAAGTGTTTATCTTGGAATGTTAACGGGTTGAATTCAGCACAGAAAAGGAAGAAATTATTTACATATTTGAAACAATTTAATAATGATATAATTTGTTTACAAGAAACGCATATCACAACTCAAGATCAAAAATATTTGATAAACTCCAAACTAGGAACACATTTTATATCTTCAACTTCGCAAAAAAAGAATTGTGTGGTTATTTATGTAAATAAAAAGTTAACAGCTAAAGTTATAGAAGCAGATGAAGATGGTAGGTTTGTAGCAATTGAATTGCTTACAGCAAATGGCCAAATTCTTCTGATTGGAATTTATGCTCCCAATCAACAACAGGACCATTTCTATAAGATGTTACATACTAAAATACTGCAATGGGACTACAGATCTATTTTAATTATGGGAGACTGGAATGGAGTAATTGATTCTAAATTAGATAAAAAGAGTTTGGCAAAGTCTAGGATCAGATTACCACAGACCTTTTTTGACATGAAAGAAGATATGGAACTAAAAGATGTTTGGAGAATACATAATCCAAAAGAATTGGACTACACTTTTTTTTCTGACAGACACAGATCCTTCTCTAGGATTGACTTCATTTTGTTGTCAGATGACTTACTTGTCAAGACAAAAAGAACAAAGATTTTTCCAAGAACTTTGACTGACCATAGCCCAGTATGGATAGAAATTGAGATGGAGAAGGTTGAGAGACGTTCTTGGAGATTAAATGAGAACTTGTTTAGATACGAAAAAAATACAACAGAACTTAAAAAGCATTTGAAAGAATTTTTTGAAATAAATTTGAATAAAGGTACCCCAATTGAAATTGTGTGGGACGCAAGTAAAGCTTATATGAGAGGGGTACTTATCTACATGAACTCTAAACATAGACTGTTTCGACAAAAGAAAAGATCTGAATTGGAAATAGAAATAAAGAATAAAGAACAGTTACTTATTAAAAATCCAACAGATGAAAGAATATGCAGTGCTATAAAACTTTTGAAAGACCAATTTCAAATGCTTATGGCGGAACAAGTTGCAACAAACTTACAATATGCGAAGCATAATACATTTTGTAACGCTAATAAACCGGGCAGATGGTTGGCTTACACATTGAGGAAAAAACAAAGTATACGGACTATTGATAGTATTGATATTGGAGGGAAAGAAATCTTTCAACAAAAATTAATTAAAGAAGCTTTTGTGGACTGTTATACCAAACTATATGCCAAAGAGGAGGTGCAGAATGGATTTATAGAAAAATATTTAAACGATAAAAGAGTTACAAAAATTACTGATCAACAAAAGGAAAGAATGAATTATCCTATAACAGAGGAGGAGATAATAGTAGCAATTAAACAGTTAAAAACAGCCAAAGCTCCTGGCATGGATGGTTTGACCGCAGTGTATTACAAAACTTTGCAAGCTGAAATGGTGGGACGACTCAGAGATTTATTTTGCAATATTCAACAAGGGGGTAAAATACCCCCATCATGGACAACTGCTTATATATCTTTGATACCAAAAGAACAAGTCGGTCCTAAAAAACCAGAGAACTATAGACCAATATCTCTTTTGAATACAGATTATAAAATCTATGCGAAAATATTAGCCAACAGGTTGATGCCAGTAATCCAAAAGGTGATTCATAATGATCAAGCGGGATTTATCGAGGGCAGACACATGAAGGATAATGTAAGGCAAGTAATAGATTTATTGGAATATCTTGAGAAGAATAAACAGATTCCTGCAGTGCTGGTCTTTTTGGATGCAGAGAAGGCCTTTGATAGAGTGGATTGGAATTTTCTACTAAAGACTTTAAAAAAGATGGATTTTGGGGATCAATTTATACAGGCGATTTCAGCAATTTACCAAGAGCAAAAGGCACAGATCATTATTAATGGAAGTTTGACAACAGAGTTTAAAATTGAAAAAGGAACAAGACAGGGATGTCCGTTGTCCCCACTTTTATTTATTCTAACACTAGAAGTCTTGCTAAATACAATACGGGACTCTAATATCTTGAAAGGTATAATGATTAGGCAAGAGGATTACAGAATAAAGGCATTTGCAGATGATCTGGTTGTTACCCTATCACAACCAATGGAATCAATAATCTTGATGAAGGACATTATACAAGACTATGGTAAAGTTTCAGGTTTTAGACTGAATCCAAAAAAGACTAAAATGATAGCTAAAAACATGACACAAGATCGTAAACATGAGCTTGAAAGGAGGGCAGGTTTTGAGACTGTACCTAAGGTAAAATATCTAGGAGTTCAGGTTGCAGAATCAAACATGAAATTGTTTCAAAATAATTATGAGGTGTTGTGGCGAGAGGTGCAGAAAGACATGGAGACTTGGAAAAAACTGCAGCTGTCTCTACTTGGAAGAATAGCAGCAGTTAAGATGAACATTTTGCCAAGATTTCTTTTTTTGTTTCAAATGATTCCGGTGCTTAAAAGTGATAAACAACTGAAAGTCTGGCAAACTGGAGTCAATAAGTTTGTCTGGAACGAGAAAAAGCCGAGAGTGAAATTGAAAATTATGCAAGATGTTCCAGAAAGAGGAGGTCTTAAACTTCCAAACCTACAGTTATATTATGATGCAGCAGCTTTAACTTTAGCAAGTGATTGGTTTGGAAGGAAAAAGGCTGGAATATTGAATGCAGAAAGTTTTGATCTTAAATTTGGATGGCATGCTTACTTATTTTATGATGACAAAGTTGATAAAGTATTTAAAAGTCATATACTTAGAGACTCGTTGATGAGAGTTTGGAAGAAGCACCGACTCAAATGGGATTATAAAATACCGCTATGGCTGGATCTTGGTCATACTTTGTGGAATACAAATATAATGTCACTCGGGGGGGTTTTATACAAAGAGGTTCTTTTTACAGATGCGGGCAGATGGCAGTTGAAGACATTGCAGACACTGTTGGACGAAGGGATTAATCTAACTTGGTTACAATATAATCAATTACAATTGAGATGGAAAGAGGACCAAAAAACTGGTATTATGTTGCACGAGGAAGAATTGGTTAGACATATAAAAGAGAAAGGTCCAATGCATATCAAAAGGCTTTATAATGTTTTGCTAGAAAGGGACTCAGAAACTGAATTAGTTAAAGATTGTATGATTAAGTGGGCACAAAATTTTGAAGAACCAGTGATGTTGGAAACATGGGAAAAAATTTGGGTTCAGAATGTTAAATTTACACAGTCGCAGAATCTGAGGGAAAATTTCTATAAAATGTTTTATAGATGGCATTTAGATCCCAAAAAGTTGTCATGTATGTACCCTAATGTTCAGCCAAAATGTTGGAGATGCGAATGTTTGGATGCTACGTATTATCATGTTTGGTGGACCTGTAGGAAAGTTAAGGCTTTTTGGATAAAAATTTGGTGGGTCATGCAGAATGTTTTGAAGAAAAAAATTCAATTCTCTCCACAATTGTTTTTATTGGGTATAGTTAAGGGTTTTACATCGGGTGAAACAAAATTGATATTGTATATGATAACAGCAGCAAGATTGTTGATAGGTAAATATTGGAAAAATGAAGCTTTGCCCACTATTGAAGAATGGACTTTGAAGATGGCCAGTTTTGCAGAGATGGCGAAGATTTCAGCATACTTAAAAGATTGTTCACAAGAGACTTATGAATGGGAATGGAAAAGGTGGATAGAATATGTTCAGAACAAATATCAAACTAGAAAGTATCAAATAGCTTTTATTTGAAAATAATGTATTAGAAATATTTTAATGAAATGAGGTAAAAAGAAAAATTATACAGGGGAGGGAGGGGTTCAAGTTTACACATAAGTGTCATACTAAGGGTTTTTTTTGTGTGTGTGTTTTTTTTTTACCAGTTATGAGTATATTATAGGGAAGTCTGGGGGGAGGGGAGGGTTAGGGAGGGTTAGGGAGGTTGGGAAGTTTGGGGGGTGGGGGGGGAAAAAGGGGTGAAAATGTAATTGTAAAACTTTTGCAATAATAAAAAAAGAATTTGTATGTTATCTATCAAATCTATCAAGTCCTGGAAACTTTTGGGCAGGGCCTTGGACTCTTCAGGAACTGGTTCTCTGGAGGAGCATCGCTGGATTCCTGGTTCTTCAGGTGCGTTCTCCGCAGGGATGGGTTCTAATTTTTTTTACTACCGGTTCTGGGGGTGTGGCTTATTTTGTGGATGTGACGTGGTCATGTGATAGTGGACGTGGCTTCGGGGTCATGTGAGTGGGTGGGCGTGGCCAACTCAATGTCACTCACGTCAAGGGGTCCCTTGCCTGGCCCCTCCCCTCCCAGCCATTCCTTGTCATACACAGTCTCAATGTATCTATAGTTCTGTAAAAATGTTGTTCACCTTTCTTCAACTTTATTATCTACATACTATAGATGTACTTTCATGGACCACTGAAAGGAGGAAATGGCTCACATGCTTTGCCCAATAGTGTGATAGGCAACAGGCTTTTAAGGGGCTGCCAGAAAGAATGTATAGGCAATGTATTTTCCAAAGCACCAGAAGGCAAAACAAGAAGCAATGGATGGAAACTGAACAAAAAGAGAAGTTAGTTTTTCTCCTAAAACTAAGGAGAAACTGACAGTGAGAACCAATATAGGTGCAGAAATATTTCAGTCATAATTTCACATATAAAATAGCCATTCGTGTATATTGTTCAAAACAGTAATTAGTATTATGGCTGATGTTTGACAGCAAGCGTAAAAGTCAAAGATCACAAGAGTGCTTCTTTCTCTGTATGTATACAAAACATCACATACCAGGAATAGCATATTAAAATGGATTTATGCAACCTGATGTACAAAATAAACACACACATATTTATGCTCTGGACTATAGACATTGAATGCATGTAAATCCCTGAAAAATATGTGGTAGCCCTGGGCAAAAGAAAGGCAGTAAAATCACTCTAGGTGTAGGAACATGATAAATAATGGAATAATTAAAAATAATAGCACAGAGTTTTCTCTCTTTCTCTCCCTTCCTTCCTCTTTTTCTTTCTCTTTCTTTCTTTCTTTCTCTCTCTTTCTTCTCTCTCTCTCTCTCTCTCTTTTTCTCCCTCTCTTTCTTCTTTCTCCCTTTCTGTGAAGAACCCCAGAAGGTCTTTGGTAGGAGGAAGAAAAGCCAGACGTTTTGAAACTCAGAACATGCCCATTGATCATCTGGCATTCTTAGAGCTCCACTATTAATTAGCTTAGCCTGAGCAAGGATAGCTAGCAGCCACTTACAATAAGCTCTCAACTCAAGCTCAGTGCACGTGGGGATCTCCCTAAACAGTGAGGATTTCTTTCTTTCTCCCTTGAAGCCCCCCCCCCTGCAGCCCATTTTTGCTTCCAGGGGGCTGCAGGGAGTCTTGCTAGGCACCCCCCCCCCGCACCCCATTTTGGGCTTAGCAAGCCTCCCTGCAGCCTCTGGGAGCCAAAATGGGGCACTGGGGGACTCCTGTAAGGGGCTGGGAAGGTAAGGTTGTGAGCCTGGTGGGGGTGGCGCAGCATGCTCGGGGGGGGGGGCTAGTGTGACTTACCTGTAGGCAGGAGGAGACAGTTCAGTTGGGGCGCAGGGCAGGCACCACGTGGGAAGGCAGCTTAGGCAGGCAAGCCGCCCGGCTGGTGAGAAGGAAAAGAAAGTGACTGGGCAGGACGGCGACCAGGGGACCGGTTCGGGGGCGTGGCCACCCAGCCATTAATATTGGTTCTGTGATCCTTGCCAATTTATTGCTATTGGTTCTCCCAAACTGGTGCGAACCGGTAGCAACCCACCACTGGTTCTCTGATTCCATCGGGCTTGAGTTTGCTAGGAAGGGATTAGAGTTAAATTCTTGTTGTTCAACTTCTAGACTTTCGTTGTGAGTGAGGTGGCTACATAGTTGGTCTATGTGCCGCATCCATTGGCGCCTGTCGTTAAGTCTAACTTTGTACGACTTGGGCCCTGTGATTTTTTCTAGCTTGCCAGGTAGCCATAGGGATCCTTTAGCAAAGTTTTGTGAGTGAACCAGGTCCCCGATGCTAAAGGACCTGGTGCAGTTTTGCATTCCTTTTGCTGTTTCGGGAGCATAATTTGGGTGTAGCCAGTCTAAGACTGATCGGAGCCGGTGACCCATCAAGAGCTCCACTGGGCTTCTTCCTGTGACCACACTGGGTGTTATGTGTTGGTACAGGAGGAATTTATCTACCCGCTCTTGCCAATCTCCTGGTACCAACCTGCCCAATGCCTCCTTGGCAGACTTTACAGACCTTTCAGCCAGTCCGTTACTGGCCGGATGAAAAAGTGCTATGAGCACATGGCGTATTCTGCATTCTGCCAGAAAACCCTCAAACTGGATGGCCGTAAATTGCGGGCCATTGTCTGATACAAGGACATCAGGCAGACCGTGGGTGGTGAATAGTTTGTGGAGCACTTTGATTATTGTGTCCACCGTAGTGGTGCCCATTAGGATAATCTCCATGCACTTAGAGTAGGCATCCACTAAAAAGATTTGGCCATGAAAGGGCCCAGCAAAATCGATGTGGATCCTAGACCAGGGGGCTCTAGGGCAATCACACTCTTGGATGGGTGCTTTAGAGGGAGCAGACCTTGATTCCTGATAAGTTTGGCACTTTGCTAGCCATTCCTGTATTTTCTGGTCCATGTTGGGCCACTACACAAAACTTCAGGCCAGGGCTTTCATCCAGACAATCCCCAGATGTCCCTCATGCAATGCATTTAGTATAGAATACCTTAGACTTGGTGGTATAATAACCCAGTCTCCCCATAATAAACACCTCCCTTGCACCAATATCTCATGTTGTCGAATCGCAAATGGCTTAAACTCTGTGCCAAATGGGCCCTTTGGCCATCCCCTCCAAACCCAGTTCAAAAGTTTTTTTACATTGCATTTTTAGCCAAGTGCTGTGCCACAGGCAGAAGTCATGAGGCCAGAGTCCAGGCAGTCAATGAGGAGAACAGGAATGCCCAGGGTCAGGTCATCCAATAAGTCAGGTAGGGGGCATCTGCTGAGAGCATTGGCATGTCCCAAGGTCCTTCAGGGCCGGTGAACCAATTTATAGCAGTATCCGACAAGAAGATGGCCCACCTTGTAAAACGGGGTGACAAGGCCACCAGTGTGGGGCAGTCACCTGCCAAGAGTCCCAAAAGAAGTTTGTGGTCCATAACCAATTCAAAATCCCTCCCAAACAAATATGTGAAACCGCTTAACCTCGGCCACCACAGCCAGCGCTTACCTGTCCAGCTGACTATAGTTTCTCTCCGGGCTGGATAGCATCCTGGAAAAATAAGCAACCAGGGCCTCGGTCCCATTAGGGAGATTGTGGCTAAGCACAGCCTGCACACCGAAGGGAGAGGCGTCACAAACTAGTACCAATGGCATAGTGTCATTGTACTGAATTAAAAAACTGTCAGCAGAAAGGAGGCATTTTACCGCAGCAAAAGCGGCAGCTTCTTTGTGCCTCCAGACCCAAAGGCTCTTGTTTGCCTGTAGTTTGTGGAATGGTTCAGCAACGGTGGCCTTATTTTTTAAGAAAACGCTATAGAAATTGAGGAAGCCCAGGAAAGCCTGGGCTGGTTCTGTGGAGTTGGGGCTTCCAGAATTGCTCTGACTTTGCTTTGGGTAGGATGTATGCCTTCCCCATTTTTTCTGTACCCCAGGAACTCTACTTCGGGGACTCCAATCTGGCATTTGCTGCCCTTTACTCGGAGCCCCACAGCCTAAATTTAGACAGCACCTCCCTCAGATGGGAGCGAAGTTGCTGCTTGTCACCAGCAGTAATTAGAACATCGTTGAAGTATGGCACTATCCCGGGAATTTTCTGCAATACTCTTTCCAACACACCCGGGGCAAGGCTAACGATATATATATGTATATATGTATGTATATATATATTCTCTTTTTTCTTGGCTTTATCTTTTTTTTGTTTTGGCTATTGGTGACTACTTGTCAGAATGAGTAGAAAATTAACAGCAGTTGGATCCTCCTCAACCACGCCCTCCTCATCGCCATCTGGAGGACAGCGTTCTATTCAGACAATGCTTCAGCAGGAGAAGGAGAAAGAAAGAGAGAAAGATACAATATTACAAATGATTCTTCAAGTAGTCCAGAAGGTTGAACAACAACAATTAAAGACAGATGAAAAAGTGGCGAATATACAGCAAATGATGTTGAAATATGAAGAGAGACTGCAAAAACTTGAGAAAAATGAGGAACAAAAGGAGGAAAAAAATTAAAGATATAGACAATAGGTTGGGAGAAGTTGAACATGACAGGAGCGGACTAATTGGATGGGAGATGGACAGATCAGAATTTTATCTCAGATTTCAAAATGTAGAAGAAAGGAAAGAAGAGAACTTGGCAGAAATAATGATAGGAATTTTTGGCAGAAGCATTAGAAATTACCAAGGAGAAGATGATGGATGGCGTGGATGAGATATATTGAGTTTATACTAGGTATGCAAAGTGCAACAAGTTACCATGAGAAGTGTATATAAGGTTTACTAAAAAATTGATTAAAGCACAAATACTGCAGATTGCCAGAGAAAAAGCACTGAAGTACAAGAGAAAAAAATTGTGGTTCTGAAGCAAATACCAAGAAAAGTGAGGGAGTGAGGAGAGAATACCAATTTTTGACTAAAATACTACTTCAAAAAGGCATGAACTACAGATGGCTGATACCAGAAGGATTGGTGTTAACATGGCAACTCCAAAGATACAGAATACATACAATAGACAAAACGAAAGCATTTTATGCAGAATTCTTTAAAGAGAAGGAAATGGAAATGGAATTCCAAACGACAGTAGTACCAATAGCATTTCAAGAAGAGGAACTAGCAATGATTGAAAAAGCAGAAGGTGCAGTAGGGGGAGCACAAAGAACAGCGTGAATTAAGATCAACTAGAGCAGTAAAGCCTGCCTATAAAGTATGAACATGGAAGAGAGAAAATTGATTTCAATAAACATAAATGGACTTAACTCAGTTGTTAAAAGAAGAAAGGTATTTCACAAATTAGAGAAATTAAAATTTGATATAATTTGTCTACAAGAAGTACATATTAAAAAGCAACACAAACAGTTATTGGTACATTCAAAAATAGGGAAAATCTTTACATCATTGCCACAATGTAAAAAAAGAGGAGTTGTCTTATACATTAGAAATGCAATACCAGCAGAGCAAATATATGCAGATGATGAAGGCAGAATTCTGATGGTGGAGATAATAGATAACAATATGAAAGTTCTTCTGGTAGCAATATATGCTCCAAATAATAATCAAAGTGACTTCTATAGAAAATTGCACATGAAAATAATTGAATTGGAATATGATAATATCTGTATGATGGGAGATTTTAATGGTACAGTGGATGAAAATTTGGACTATAAAATTTGGACTAAATAAGACAGGACTAAAAAGATACTACTGAAATCTTTTTTAAAGATGACTGAGGAAATAAATTTAAAAGATGCATGGAGAGATAGAAATGGAAAAAACAGACAATATACTTTTATTCTGACAGACATTCATCTTGGTCTAGATTAGATATGATATGGACAACAATGGAATTGACTTTGAACATAGAACAAATTGAGATAGAAGCAAATACCTGGGCAGATCATAATCCAGTGACAATGAAATGGAAAGGTCAAAGGAGAAGATTTAGATGGACTTTAAATAATTATAAACTATATTAAAAGAAAAGGACTTTGTAGAGAAAATAGAGAGAGAATTGGCTTTCTTTTTCAAGGAGAACAGGAAAGAAGATACATCGATGCAAAATCTTTGGGACACGATGAAGGCCTATGCCAGAGGTTTGATAATGGACTATACAAGGAAGAGAAATATTAAGAAAAGACAAACATATAAAATATTGGAAGTTGACTATAAGAGATTTGAAAAAGAGCTTCAGAAAGGTCCACATAAACAAGATGTCAAAGTGAAAATGGATACAATAAAACATAAAATGGGGTTAATGGAGAAAGAAGATTTAGCCCAAAAAATTAGAAGTGCTAAACAGAATTACTTTGAGAATACTAACAAACCAGGTAGATGGTTAGCATATAAATTGAAAAAAGAGAATCAAGAAAAATAATACAATTAATCGATGACCAAGGACAAAGTAAATTTGGGAATAAGGAGAAGAAAAAAATTATACAGGATTACTATAGACAACTGTATGAGAAAGAAAAGATAGAGGAGGAAAATGTGATACTATATCTTCAAAATGCAAATTTACCTCGGATTCCTAAAGATATTGAGGAGAGGCTAGAGGGAAATGTAACGATGATGGAATTAACTGAAGCAATTAAGAAACAAAAGAATGGGAACGCACCAGGGCCAGATGGTTTGCCAACAGAATATTATAAGACATTGCAGGAATCTTTGAGTCTCCCACTTTTAGAAGTTATGAATGAAGACAAAGAAGGAAATACCCAAGTCATGGTCTGAGGCATATATTACATTGATCCCTAAGGAGGATACAGACTCACAACAAATCAAAAATTAAAGACCTATATCCTTGCTAAATTCAGACTATAAAATCTTTGCTTCAATATTGGCAGAAAGACTTAAAAGATATTTATACATTCAGATCAAAATCGGTTTCTGCCAACATGACAAATTAGAAATAATATGAGAATAATTCTGGACACTTTGGAATACTATGAAGCCCACCCTGAAAAGCAAATGGCTTTGATATTTTTAGATGCACAGAAAGCTTTTGACAATGTAAATTGGCAATTTATGTTGCTTCAAATGGAACAGATGGGCTTTGGCAGAAAATTCATTCAAGCAATAGAAGCTATATATCATAAACAAATAGAAAAAGTAATGATAAATGGAGAATTGACAGATTCGATTGAGATAAAAAAAAGGTACCAGACAAGGTTGTCCACTGTCCCCTCTGTTGTTCATATTAACAATAGAAGTGCTAAATAGAAGTATCAGAGAAGGAAAAGATATAAAAGGAATGAAAATTTGAAGAGAAGAATACAAATTGCAAGCATTTACAGATGACCTGGTCTTTATTCTTGAAGACCAACTAACATCAATAATTACGCTGAAAGATAAAATAGGAGAGTTTGGGAAAGTAGATGGTTTGAAAATCAATAAAGACAAAACAAAGATTCTGACTAAAAATATGTTGGTAAAGCAAAAAGAAGAATTGGCGGACATATCAAAGATGCAGGTCACAAATAAAGTCAAGTATTTGGGATATACTTGAGAGCAAGATGTAGCACGCTTAAAGAAAATAATTATAATAAACTTAAACAACAGATAGGGACAGATTTGGCGAAATGGGAAAATTTACAGCTTTCTTTGATTGGAAGGATATCAACTATTAAGATGAATATTTTGTCTAGAATTTTAAACTTGTTCCAGACAATTCCAATTAGATTGGGGAAAGACTTTTTTGAAGAATTGAATAAAATAGTGTTAAAATATATTTGGCAGGGAAAGAAGGTGAGGATAAAATTAAAATTGTTACAAGATGCTAGAATGAGAGGGGGTTTTGGTTTACCTAATTGGGAACTTTACTATCAAGCGACAAGTTTGATGTGGATTAAAGAATGGATAGTGTTAAGAAATGCTAGATTATTAAATTTAGAAGGTCATGATTTGTTGATGGGGTGGCATGCTTTTTTATGGTATAAAGGAACAAAAATACAGGGATATTTTAGAAGACTTTGTAAAGTCTTTAGAAGACTTTAATAACAAAGTGAGGCTTTGTTATTAATTTGGGAGAAGATTAAAAAACAACACTATTTGAAAATTCCAGTCTGGGTATCAACGATTGAAGCATTTTCATATTCAGTAATATTTAGCCTCCCGATTCTCAGGTGATTTGCTCTCAGCTGTTTTGCTCAGGGCTCTGCTGCTGGCTTGCAAAGAGTGCTGAAGCAGATTTTTTTGCCCCTAGCTATGCTGAAAAACGAAACTGAAAGTAAAGCAGGCTGTTGGCTTTGCTGTTTGCTCCAACGTTGGAAAATTAGGCAGGCAGATTTCTTTTCTTTTTCCTCACCAAAAAAGGTAGGTGCAAACAATGGGAAATTTAGGGGAAAAAAGGAGAGTTCAAGATTTTAAAACACAAAAGAAAAAAAGCTCTATTTAACTAGGGAATTGTAATAATTGAGCTACTATTAATTGTATATTGTGTTGAAAGCAGAAATGATTAAATTGTGGTTTGGAGGAATATATGGGGGAAATTATTTGGTTTATTATTATTGGTAAATATAATTAATTGATTTGTAAGAAATTGGATGGCATGAAAATAATTGGAATATTAATGTTCATATTGATTAATATACAAAAAAGATAGTTATATAACTAATTGATTTATATTAAAATGTTGAATTTGTATTAAACAACTGTAATATTACATAATTAACCAATGTGAAGATGGATTTAAAAATAGATGACAATGGGAAGGGGTATAACATAGAATAGAAGGGAAAAATTGAATTTGATTAAGATTAGAGATGAGGATGAAGGGTAATATTGGTTTTTTAAAAAAATAGATAAGGAATAAATATGGCAAAAAGGAAATATAGAAATTGTAAATTTAATTGAAATGACTAAACACTGTTTAAATTTGTGAACCAGCCAAATACTCTGTTCAAAGAAAATACATTGTGTGTTTGTATGTGTGTTTCTAATTATTGCTATTTATTCATATTTGTTCTCTTTTATTCTTTAAAGTTTAACAATTCATTCTTTATTTTAATATCTTTATATTTGTTTGGGGTTGGCTTTCTTCCCTTTCATCTTTTTTATTGTACAGCAATCTTTCTCCTCAAACCTACCACCCCTCTCTTTTCTTTCTTTCCTTCTTACTTTCTCTTCCCCCCCCTTCTTCTCCTCCCTACTTCCTCTTCCTTTCTCCTTCTCCTCCTCTCTTCCTCCCTCTCTTACCCTCACTCCTACTCTAATTTCCCTTCCCTTCCTTCCTCCCTTCTCTTCCTTCCCTCTCTTCTCCTTCTTTCTTCCATCTCTCTTCTCCTTCCTTCATCCCTCTCTATTGCTGCATCCTTTTATGTATATGGATTACTCAGAGGGATGAAAAGGTTATTTTTGACTGGTCCTCGCACTTTTGACCACTCCTCGAACTTACAACTGTCCTCACATTTTACGTTTTTCACCCTATCTTGTCACCATGGTGAAGAGAAGCAGTTGTGAAATGAGTGACACGGTTGTTAAGTATGCTACAATGGGCATAAATGATGACCAGTCATAAGGGTGAGGATCGGTCAAAAGTGCGAAGACCTGTCAGAAATCACTTTTTTCAGCCCTCTGGGTAGTCCTTTTGTGCATATGGACTACTCAGAGGGCTGAAAAAGTTATTTTTGACTGGTCCTCGCACTTTTGACCAGTCCTCGAACTTACGACTGTCCTCACATTTTACTTTTTGTGCCCTATCTTGTCACCGTGGTGAAGACAAGTAGTGGTGAAATGACTGACAGAGTTGTTAAGAATGCCACAACGGGCATAAATGTGAGGAAGGTCATAAGTGCGAGGACCAGTCAAAAATGTGAGGACCAGTCAGAAATGACTTTTTCAGCCCTCTGAATAGTCCCTATGTGCATATGGACTATTCAGAAGGCTGAAAAAGTTATTTTTGACCGGTCCTCGCACTTTTGACCAGTCCTTGAACTTACGACTGTCCTCACATTTTATGTTTTGTGCCCTATCTTGTCACCGTGGTGAAGAGAAGTAGTGGTGAAATGACTGACACGGTTGTTAAGAATGCCGCAATGGGCATAAATGTGAGGATGGTCATAAGTGCGAGAACCAGTCAGAAATGACTTTTTTCAGCCCTCTGAGTAGTCCCTATGCACATAGCCACGCCCACCCGGTCACATGACCAGCTAGCCATGTCGACCCAGTCACATGACCAGCTAGCCATGTCCACCCAGTCACATGACCACCAAGCCACACCCCCAACTAAGCCATGCCCACAAAACTGGTTGTTAAAAAAATTGAATCCCACCACTGCCCTATTCCCTCCTAAAAGTCATTAATCCTGATCACTTTTGCATGTTTCCCTGCCACTTGCCAGTGGGGAACTTATGTTCTGGTTTTTTATTTTTTTTATTTTTTTGCTAACCTTTTTCTTTAACTCAGTTAACTTTTTATGATTCTAGAGTCAGAGGTGGTGTTGGGTCAATATTGGGGCTGTACAATACAAATCAGTCAGCCAAAGTTTAGCCTGTTCTTTTCTACTAACTTCCAGCATGTTAGATCAGTGTGTTGAGCAAACACATAAAATTGTGTTAACCAAATAAACCAGAGTTATACAGACATAGTTAAACCTTAAAACCTAGCCACTAATGGAGAAGTAATTGCACGTCCACATTTTATAGAAATTATCCCTTTGTTCTTTGAAACAATAGTTTAAACAGACAACATATTTACAGCAAATTAAACCAACGGTTAATATATTTAATCTACAGAGGAATGACGTCAAGAGGGAACATCAAAATGGGCATGATCTCTTCATTCCTCATCCTCCTGAAACTTCTCCATAAATAAACTGACAGGACAATTATGGTACACTCTATTATAATGCTCAAGTTGAATCAACTGGTTTATAAGCCCTCTATCTATCTTTTAAAAGGAGCATTTTTTTGTTCATTCTGTTATCCCAGAAGCTGCCAAAACTACAACATATTTCTGGGAATCGGGCGACTCCATCTTGGCTTGCATCAACTGGCTATGTCACTAGTTAGCTGATGCATTGATGACCTTACCTAGTTTGAATGTTCTACTTCTAAACTATCAGATTGGGCTATATAAATCCAAGCAATTACAAGATGGCAGGAGAGCGTTTTCTGTGTCTCTATACAGGTAGTCCTCATTTAGCAACTGTCTTGGTAGATGTACTACCTATCCTTATTCCACTGGTCTCCTACATAGCCCTCACATTTCATAGAGATTTAAGGGAGATGGAACGGTAGAATTAAAATAAGGTGAATAAATGAAACATGGCTCAGTATTGACTTTCATGGCTCCTAGATAGAAAGTAGATATTGGAATTGACCTTGTTTTAATTAATGTCACTGAAACTGCACTTTATCGGCAAATTTTCTTCAATTTTAGATCACGCAAGGCAGTAGAAATCTCCCCACTAAATAGAATGGGGCCGGAGTGGAGACCCCAGTTCTGTCTAATGATTAAAGCACCTGGCTAGAGTGCTTTAGAGATTGTGATTTCAAGTCTTGTTTATCCGTGACTAGGTTCTAATATGAGGCAAAAACTTCTCAGCTCCATTTTAGGGAATTCACTTCTTTCAGTTTTCCCACAAGCTTGAAATCAAAATCAATCCTTTAAAGATCCACTCATCAAAACTGATTCCAAAACTCTTGGAACAGTGGAACCTTTTCCTGCTTCATGCAGAAAGCTGCAAAAGGTTGGCATGCTTTCATTAATAGCAGAGTGACACCGCTCACACATAAGCACTTTTTCCAAATAATTTTTGAAGAGTTTTTTTGTTGAACAAATGAGATTCTAAATATGTCGAGAGCCCTCTAGTCTAGTAGTTGCATTGTTTTTACAACTCTATCAAATCCAAATTTTAGCCTCAGTTCTACAGGGCATTGTACAGAAAATCAGATTGGTGATCATATTTGTATAGTTCATATTCTGCCTCTTTTGCATGTATCAATGCAGGGCTGTGATTGCCAACCTGACTTTTTTTAACCAAATCCTGAAGATGCTATAACCAGTTCCCTATATTACACAAGCCTCTGGAGATGGAGGTTGTTCTGCAATATAAAGATTTCAATTTGTTTTGAGTTTATTCATAACTAGCCCAAGGTACAACCACATGAGCAACAAATGTTGTAGAACAGGGGATAGGTCTTGAATTCTGAGGAAAGCAGCAATGCTTATGATTTCAGAAATATATTTCTACACCCCAGATAAGATATTAAAAATTTAAAAGTTAAGCAATGAAAGCTGAAAGTATACTGTCCCCAGAGACCCAAAGTACTGCATACTGGTAACGAGCTCTTCCCCTTTCCTTCACAAAAAGAGAACTAATTCTCTATCCTTCTTTCTCCTCACATTTTGTGCATTTTGCAACAGGCATTTTGGTGTAATTTGTTCTTTGGCTTGCAGTACATTCCTCCTGTTAGATTGTTGGGAGCTCTGGATTTGCAAAGAAGGAGTGAATTCTGAATACACTAAAGAGCTGAAGGCTATCTCTCCAACAGCTAGATCAAGCCTGCATATAAGGCTCATTTTTCTCAGCAAACCTTGAAAGAATGGCATGGCTCTTACTATCTGGATTATTTCACAGAGTTCAATAATGGGTGATCATTTCTCCAATGAGAAAACATAGGCCTCAAACTTTGGAGGAACTCATGAGGAAATGATTCATCAATCTCTGAAGGGATAGAGGAAAAAAATTATTTTTCTGAGAAAAAAAGAAATTCTCAAAAAGTTTGAAAGCTATTGTTTTTTTTGTGCTCGCTGACAACTTGTGAAATCCAAAGGGGCATGTTCAGCCATAACGGAAGGGGAAATAATTGTGCATTAGTGCATTCATTACTTACTGATATTTCAGATGTGAAATTTCATTAAAGGGGGATGGTAAAAATTTAGAATCTTAAAGTTGTCAAGTCTGAAAAACGCTGGACTAGGCACTCTATGCATCTGAGTAAATGAAGCCAGTTCACAAAAACTTATGACTTTGAGTAAAATGTGTGGCTCAGAAAAGATGTTACCAGATTTCAGATTTTCACTTAGGAAATCATTTACATGGTTCTTCTCCTACTTTGTGAAAAATTGTGATATGTTTCTAGAGAAATTATTTTAAATCAGTGTTTGTAAATTACAAGATGACACATAGGGCTGAAACAGTATAGATAAGCACTAAATAGCAGCAAAGAATTATAGAAAGTTTAAAAATGTACAAGCAATCAATGTTCCAGAATGATTATGAAAATCATTTATCTGAAGCATGACCATTGAAAAAGAAGAAGAGAACAACATGTAGCATTATAGGGTTCTTGACTAATAACCAGTCACTTGGTGACTATTTGGTTATAATCTTTCTGAAAAAAGGAACATAACCCAGATCTTGGACATTCCAATGATTGCCTCTCCCACGTTTGCATGATTTCACTTGGCTGCTTGGCAACATGACTGCATTTATGGCCATTTGCAGCATCCCCTGGATACAAGCCTGGGGCAGGAGTGGGCAGGACTGGAGATGCCTATTTGTCTAATGGTTAAAGTACCAGGCTAGAAAGCGAGAAATTGTGAGTTCAAGTCCTGATTAGCTATGAAAGCCAGATGGATAACCTTAAGCAGTTACTCTCCCTTACCTCAGTCTACCTCACCAGAGTTGTTGTTGTGAAGAAAACACACACTTAACAGCTTAAGTGTTAATACAAAAGTCCCCTTTTGTATTCTTTCCCAAATAGTAATAGTGCTTAATTTCCTTTTAATAGTCAGACTCATCTGGAGGATACATCAAACATTTTTCAGAAATTTGACCTCTATCTTTTTGTTTGTGTAGTTAGTTAAAGTAGATATGAAAACATAACATAGCCATTATACCAGGCCATAAAGTAGTTTATGATTAGAGTAATACTCAATATTAATACAACTCAGTCTGGTAAGTCAAATTGTTGTGGCTGAGTGAACCAGGACATTAAGGCTTACTGAATTGTCTGTGAAGCTGAGAATTGCACAATCAATGTTCACCCTCAGGAAGTAAAGTTAAAGTAACAGGCAATTGGAAAATAGTCTTTAAAATCCATTAGGGAATTTTAAATTTTTGGAAGCTTGCATCACCAATGGACAGTTTATACCCAGAATTGTAATTTTACCCATGGAAGTCAAGGATATTATATCAGAATCTTCATCAGGTTTCGATGTGGCCATGCAATATCAATAAACAGGCAGAGTTGCAAGTGCTTCCATTTTCGGATATCTGGTTGAATATGGAGGTCATCACCCAGCAAGGTTACTGATCAACAGATTAAAACAAAACGTTGGGAAAGTTTTTGGATTTGAATAATTCATAATACATCCAGAATCTGGACTATAGTGCTTAGATTGTAGAATTTGCATGTTAACTGGCATATCTTGCTAAAATAGTAAACTAATAATTATAACATTCTGTATGTTTACAAATCACTAATAATTTTTTTACAGAGAAGCTTATTTTACAGGTAATAAATTCTCAGTTTAGTGTGCTAGATCCAATCTCTTCTTATAAATCTCCAGTGATGGAGAACTCACAACTTCTGGAGGCAAGCCATTCCACTGGTTAATTGTTCTCACTGCCAGGAAATCTCTCAGTTCCAGGTTGTTTTCCCTTTGATATTCTCATTCATGATTGTAAATTGGTGCAAAATGATATTGCACCATGACAAGAAATAGGGCAGTAACTTATAAACATTTTATACTGTAAGAGCTATCTGAAACCACAAAAGGCCCTGGAAATAAAAACAAAGAATCCAAATATGTAACATGTGAAAAAAGTTGTGATTCTTCTCTTATTTATTAGATGTCTCTGAAGAAAAAGAATTAAGAGTTAAACAATAGGATAAGTGTCTTTAATGGCCTCTAGGGGTCATTCAAAACAACGTCAGGTGAAAACCATAAAAGGATTTTCAGGTACTTTTAGGAGTCAACCCAAGAGTTCTCCCAAACAGCATAGTTCAGGGAGAAAGTCCTCTATAACACACAATGTCCCAAAGAGAATAAGTAAACAAAAAACTCAAAATATGGTCTATCCAGTCATTTTGTTCTATTAAAACAGCAGCTGTAGAGCTAAAGCATCTGCCACAGGTTGAACAGTCCAAATAAAGACAGATGGATCTGCAGCCTTCAGGCAGGAATGATGAAGCCTGGTACCGGGACCTAAACACTGGTGTAGGATAGCAACACTTGAGAAAAGTTTTGTTTATACTTTCACATACACCCAGGTTGATCTGATCCAATGGGTACAGTTTCCTGCAAATATCGCAAAGGCACAAATATTGCAAATGTTTTTCTGCTTATCCAAGAAGCTTCTTCAGTTCTGAATGAAGAAGCTTCTTGGGTGAGAAATGAAACATCCTCAAGAAAAAACAAAGAAAATCCAGTTGCCTTCTGTAAAAGCACCTTTGGGGCAACCATGATCTGGATGATCTGGATGATTAAGAATGACTAAATACATAACAAGAGAAAAAAATCACAGCAGACATCTGTATACCCTAACATGATCTACAATGTGGTGTGGATCAAAAATTAAGTAAAACTAAAGAGAAAAATCAAAAACAACAAACAACTATGCACTATGTAATGCAAAACATTTTTGTCTCCAACTGACAAATCCTTTATGGATCAATACAGTCTCATTAAAAAATGGAGATGTAGCCTTTTCCACTCCATATAAAATAGATATGTTGGCAGATGAATTTGGAGCACCAAACTCATCAGTGGGACAATTCTTGAAAGGGCAGTAACCTGTTATGCTGGTGAAAAAAAGCCTAGTGGAGCATGGAGTGCCTTTTCATAAATACTCACTTCAAAATCAGTATGTCCTACATTTGGCAGAGGCGCACGCACATGCATGCGCACACACTCACACACGAATAAATAAAGAAATAAAATAAATATAGCACTTTCAAAAACAATCTTAATGCACTTACATATGCAATAGTCCACAATGTATTATCTACTGAAATTACAACAGGAAATAATGACATTACTATTTTTCACACTTACAATGATTGCAACATCCCCATGATCATGTGATCAAATTGGATGCATGGTAACTGGTTTATGACAGTTGCCAATGTCCCGGGAGTGTGTGATTCCCTTTTGCAAGGTTCTGACAAGCAAAGTCAATGGGGATTCATTTAACAACCATATTTTAACAACTGCAGTGATTCACTTAACAACTGTAGCAAGAAAGATTATAAAATGGGCAAAATTCACTTAACAACCATCTCGCTTAGCAACAGAAATTTTGGGCTCAGTTGTGGTCATACATTAAGGATTACCTGTATTTTGTTATTCAGGTAAGCCACTGGGCTATTGCAAAGGCTAAGGTTCTATGTCAAACTTCAGTATCAACTCTCTATTACTAATAAAAATTAGGTCAGCTTATGAATGAAAGCAAGTGCTCTTTAACTGTTAAAAACATTTATAAATCTAAGGAAAACCTTTCAGAGCCATTTCCTTTAGTTGCTGGATATATAGGTTTAACAAAACATTTTAAAACTCATAGATTTCCAGAAAAGTAATCTAAGCTGTATCTCAGTGTCAAGGGGTCTTTTTATCATTCCATGTTTTATCTATTTGCAAATAATATCATTTCTCGCTCAACTAAGACTTCCTTTGTGTAGCAAAAACTGTATTGCTGCACTACTACCTCCTCATCCCATCTTCTGAGCTGAGCACAAAATATTGCTGCTACCTCCAACAGCTTTGTTGCAAAACTTACTTTTGCTTAAACTTTTTATAAGTAAGTTCCACTCATTGAGAAATGGGCAACCCAGTTGGTTTCCTAACTTGTACTGATGACAGAATAGGAAAAAATGCCTAACTTCAAAATTGGTAGAAAAACAACCAATTTAACCAATCTAACAAAGCATGTTTATATAGAGAGTAAAAAGACAATATTCACAAGGAATTAAAAAAAACTCACAAACTGCAGAAATCTATAAGTACAAAACAAGTCTGTCCTATAGGGAAATCTAATTCTTTAAAAAGAAAACAATATGCAAAACAAAGCTGTGCACACTGCCTTTTTGGGGCGGGCAATGTGAGGGAAAAGCAGATATCAGATGTCACAGTCTACCACTCCTTTCTCAGGCAAAAGCTCAGGTTTTAACTAAGCAAATATTAAAAATTTTGGTCAGTGTTCTTTAAGAAAATTGTCTCTTTCTTCAGAAACCACTTGCATTTTGCTATGAACTTCTCTCCCCCTCCCTTCAAAAAACTTCTTTCCCATGGAAACTTTCCCATTTCTTTTTCCACTTTCTTTACCATCACTTGCTGTTGTCCTTCCAATCCCTTAAAAATAAATAATCTGCAATGTACTGTTTCTTTGTAACTTGTAAGAAAACTTGTAATTTGTAAGAAAAGGAATCAAAGTGACTTCCTTTTTAAAGTTTGGGGGTGAGGCTCAACAAACACTGGCATTCCCACTAACTTTTAATATCAGCATAGTCACACATTCGTCGTTTATTCAAACTGCTTGTATAAACAATTCCACATAATATTTCATTCCATGCCTTCCATGCTTTCTCCAGGCAAAGCAATCATCATCATCATTAATTTCAGAGAGCCAGGACTGATAGTATACACATAAATATGGCTCTCAATGTAAGAACATCTCTTAATTTTTCTTCAGAAACAGAATTTGCAATACACAAGCACATTTACTGTTTCCTAGAAAAGACTACTATTCATTTAGCTATGATTAAGTTTGTGAAACATTAGTTCTACTTGTTATGTTACTACTACTGCTGTATACTTTTCTGAAAGGGCAGATGATACTATATGTGGTGGACAGGGAAAAGAGACGACATGGAAGATACTGTAGCCATCAGCCTTCACTATCCTGAAAGCTACAGACAAGGAGCATATGGACAGTGGTGGGATTCAATTTTTTTAACAACCGGTTCTGTGGGCGTGGCTTAGTTGGGGGTGTGGCTTGGTGGTCATGTGACCGGGTAGGCGTGGCTAGCTCATCATGTGACCGGGTGGGCATGGCTATCTGCATAGGGACTACTCAAAGGGCTGAAAAAAGTCATTTCTTATTGAAAAAGTTTTTCAAGTACAAATTTTTTCCCCTTTTCCCCCCCTCCTCCTAACCCCCCTCACCCTCCCCTTCCCCTTTGACTTCCTCATAATAAAACCCAAATTCATAACAGATTATATCATACTTTACCATCCACTTACTCCATCTCCATATGCTGACCCTTTCTTTCTAATAAAATTATCATATCCCCCTTATACTATACTATAATATACATTTCAAAGTGACATTCTATTATAACATTATCTAATAACTCCTAATTTAACATAATAATATTATTATATCTCCCAATTTAACGATTTCCGCTCATGATCTACCCTTTTACTACCCCACATACGATATAACATTTCAAAACATACTTCCACTATAAGACTATACAATAAATCCTAATTTAACATTTATTCAGTTCAGCTACCCATTTCCTTCCCCCCCATCATTATGTCTCTTAACTCAAATCTTTTACATATATTCACATCTAAACATAATATCCCTTTTCTTTAAACTAAACAATCAATAACCTAACCTATCTCCACCCACTTTCCTACAAAACCACCATAATTGTTCTTAATATCTTTATTCCTCTGCCCACTCCACTAGAAAAATATTCCCCCATGCAAATAAAATCCTGAAAGAAAAAAACTTTAGGCTTGTAATCCATATAATATCTTCTGTAATGTCTTTCAACTGGATGATAAACTCCATCGCCCATGTTAGGGTAACATCGCATCCTAATTCCAACAGTATTTTCAGTATCTTCAATTACCATCTGCCCCCATCAGTAACAAATATCTTCATATTGCAAAAAGAAAAAGAAAAAACACAACAACCACCCGAGTGACTTTATATTTATATTCCATATAATGTCTATAGAGGTGTCTTTTATCCAGATTATTAATTCCAACCACCATAATAGGGTAACAACCAGATCTTCTGCGTGCCCCAATCCAGTAGATCTCTTGCCATGTAACTCAGCATACACGTAATATATTTATCAAGAAATCCAAAAAACAAACAAGATATTTCCAACCATTCGATTTAAGGCCTTTTTCACATCCCAAAAAATTCAGCACTGCAGAGATCTGTCACTCTCCTCAGGATAAAATAAACCAATACTTTGCCCATTATCTTTTCGTATATTCAGTCCTCTCATAAGTAACTGGCATTACACTGTTGTTTAGTTTAAAAGTTTTTGTTTTTGTGAGACCTACTTCTTCTTTTCTTGACTTTTTGTGGGTTGGATCTCCATCCTAAATTGCTTTCTGTAGATTGTGTATCAACTATTTGGTTTTCATGCTGATCTATAACTTGATCTTGTTGGTTTTGCTTTTGTGGCTGAAATCTTTCTGGTTCTGTAAATTGTATATCGACTGATTGACTTCCATGCTGGTTTGTGGCTTGATAAATCATTGCACTAGGGTCCGGAACCGCCTGTCTTATATTAAATAATCCAGCTGAGTCCTCTGAAAGAGAATCCAAAAGCGGCTTATCTGTGGAGACCTCTATAACTTGTTGTTTCTTCATTACTTCCATCTCCTTCTGCTTTTCTTGAGTTTCTGTTTCTTGTTGATTTTGCTTTTTAAGGACCTTGTAGTAAAATTCTTCCGCTTTTTCAACAGTATTTAACTGATATCTTACTCCTTGATATCTCAATATTATACCCACTGGGACATCCCACCTGAATAAAATATTTTGTTTTCTTAGCTCAGTCACCAAAAGTCCAAATTTCTTTCTATCTCTTAACATCTTAGGTGGCAATTCTTTATATATCCAAATTTTTCTCCCATACAGTTGTAAAATAGAATTAAAGGATTTTTGCACAATATCATTTCTTATTTCTTTATCTGTAAAATAGATCACCACATCTCTAGGCAGTTGCCTTTGCTTTGCAATCCAAGAATTTACTCTATAGGCCTTATCAATTTTACAGAATACCTCCTCAGGATGAACCTTTAAGATCCCAGCCAGAACTTGAGCAGATGTTTTTCTTAGGTCATCACTGTTATTTTCCTGTAAGCCTCTGATTCTGATCGCAAATTCTGTAAGCCTGTATTGCATCATTACAACTTCTCTTTCAATTCCTTGCTTTATATCTTCTGCATTATAAGTCTCGTGACCAGCTTCCTCTTTAGACTTTACTTCTAAACTATTGTCTTGAATATTTATTAAATCCTTTTCAATTCTTAATATTTTATTGTCCAAATTATAAATCTTATCAATTTTCTCCATTTTAGACTCTAGCAATTTAATATTTGTATCCAACTTTATAACAATTTCTGAAAAACCATTAGTCACTGTTACAATCTTTTGTTGCAAGTTATCATACTTTAGTTGTATCATTTCTTTAATTTCCTGCCTTAATTTTTCAAATTTCTGGTTCACAGTCTCATGACATTTTGCCATTTCCTCCTGAATAAATTCTTTTAAATTAAAACCATTCTGCAGAGTCTGTAGGCTCAGAGCTTGTTCAAACAGTTGTGAGTGGGGGAGCACCCCCCCCTTCTTGTCTATCAGGCTTTATTAGTAACGCCATCCTGCCAACAAATTCTTTTTTTTCCCCCAAACAAGATCAAGTACAAATCTCCAGGAAGAGAGGAACTTAAAATAACTAATTTTCTTCCAAATTGTAGCCAGCACTATATATTCCGCTACTTTGTATCTGTTATGGAAGGACTCTCACTTTCGGCTTTCTTCTACTTCCCAAGCCTCAGCGGTCGCCATTTTAAAGTTTTTTTCTCTTTCACTCTAAAATGCTTATAAATTCATTAAGGATACTTGCAATTTAGGGTCCCAAGTCCAAGTCTCATCTTTTTAAATAAATCCATCTGTTAAGTTCGTTGATTAATCCGGTTCCAGCGCCTAGCTCTGCAAAAAGGCAAAGTGCTCCCGATGCCCGGAGTGACGGCGAGGGGAAATAGGGAGCCTCAACCTGCTCGTCCCCAAGAGTTAAAAAAAGACTCTGGGGACTTCGCAGAGGGCTCTACCTGCCCTCGCCCGCTCAGACTCACATTTCCGTCAGGAAATGGAGTTTTTCGAGCCGCCTTTCAGGTGTAAAGGCGGCTCTTTACAGGCAATGGGGCGGCGGTCACAGAGTCATTTCTGACTGATCCTTGCACTTTTGACCGGTCTTCGCACTTATGACCATCCTCACATTTATGCCCGTTGCGGCATTCTTAACAATTGTGTCACTCATTTCACAACTGTTTCTCTTCATCATGGTGACAAGATAGAGCAAAAACGTAAAATGTGAGGACAGTCGTAAGTTCGAGGACTGGTCAAAAGTGCGAGGACCAATCAAAAATAACTTTTTCAGCCCTCTGAGTAGTCCATATTCACAAAAGGACTACCCAGAGGGCTGAAAAAAGTGATTTCTGACAGGTCTTCGCACTTTTGACTGGTCTTCACCCTTATGACTGGTCATCATATGCCCATTGTAGCATTCTTAACAACCATGTCACTCATTTCACAACTGCTTCTTTTCACCATGGTGACACAAGATAGGGCAAAAACATAAAATGTTAGGACAGTCGTAAGTTTGAGGACTGTTCAAAAGTGCGAGGACCAGTCAAAAATAACTTTTTCAGCCCTCTGAGTAGTCCATATGCATAAAAGGATACAGTAATAGAGAGGGATGAAGGAAGGGAAGGGAAATTAGAGTAAGAGTGAGGGTAAGAGAGGGAGGAAGAGAGGAGGAGAAGGAGAAAGGAAGAGGAAGTAGGGAGGAGAAGAAGGGGGGAAAGAGAAAGTAAGAAGGAAAGAAAAGAGAGGGGTGGTAGGTTTGAGGAGAAAGATTGCTGTACAATAAAAAAGATGAAAGGGAAGGAAGCCAACCCCAAACAAATATAAAGATACTAAGATAAAGAATGAATTGTTAAACTTTAAAGAATAAAAGAGAACAAATATGAATAAATAGCAATAATTAGAAACACACATACAAACACACAATGTATTTTCTTTGAACAGAGTATTTGGCCGGTTCACAAATTTAAACAGTGTTTAGTCATTTCAATTAAATTTACAATTTCTATATTTCCTTTTTGCCATATTTATTCCTTATCTATTTTTTAAAAAAACCAATATTACCCTTCATCCTCATCTCTAATCTTAATCAAATTCAATTTTTCCCTTCTATTCTATATTATACCCCTTCCCATTGTCATCTACTTTTAAATCCATCCTCACATTGGTTAATTATGTAATATTACAGTTGTTTAATACAAATTCAACATTTTAATATAAATCAATTAGTTATATAACTATCTTTTTTGTATATTAATCAATATGAACATTAATATTCCAATTATTTTCATGCCATCCAATTTCTTACAAATCAATTAATTATATTTACCAATAATAATAAACCAAATAATTTCCCCCATATATTCCTCCAAACCACAATTTAATCATTTCTGCTTTCAACACAATATACAATTAATAGTAGCTCAATTATTACAATTCCCTAGTTAAATAGAGCTTTTTTTCTTTTGTGTTTTAAAATCTTGAACTCTCCTCTTTTTCCCTAAATTTCCCATTGTTTGCACCTACCTTTTTTGGTGAAGAAAAAGAAAAAGAAATCTCTCTCTGCCTCATTTTGTCACGTTGCAGCAAAGACCCTGCTTTACTTTCGGTTTCGCTTTTTCAGCATTGCTAGGCTAGGGGAAAAAAATCTGCTCCAGCACTCTTTGCAGAGAGCAATAGAGCCCTGGCAAAACAGCTGAGAGCAAATCAGCTGAGAGGCGGGGGGCCAATCTAATCAACTTGTGCTAATTAAGTGATGCTGAAGCTGAAGGGGCTGTTTTTTCTTGCTGTTTGCTTGCAAGGATGTAAGTGCTGCGAGGCAGAGGGCAAAGGGTGGGGGCCACTCTCCTTGCCGTTTAGCCCCTCCTGCCACCCCCCTTGCCTCCTACCGCCCCCTAAGGCATTCCACCGCCCCCAGGGGGTGGTACCGCCCACTTTGGCAACCACTGGCTTAACTACTTAACAACCGGTTCTACCGAAGTAGAATCCCACCACTGGGTCTACCCATTTAGTTTTGCAGGCATCGGTTTACTCATTTCTTTTCTTTTAACACTGATCAGTGTAGGGCGGCTCTTTGAAGGAGCTGCGAGGCCAATAAAATTATAAAAAAACACCGAACCGTTTGTTAAATTGCTGGCTCGCCCACCCCTCGCCCAGAACCCCCTAGAACCGGCAGAATCCCACCACTGCATATGGACCAATAGAGCAGGAACAACCAAGGGAAGTGTGATACTGTAATCACTATGGCAGGGGTGAAATGCTTTGGGACGTGAGGCTTCCCCCCTCCCAGCCCTGTTTTGGGAGGTGAGGCTTCCCCCCCTCCCAGCCCTCATGCGTGCATGTGCAGGGAGCAGGGCGCGTGGGAGGGGCATTGCATTATGGGTGTGGGTATGCACGCATGGTGATAGCATGCATGCACACGCTTTTGGCACCAAAGGAATAAAAGGTTAGCCATCCCTGCTGTATACTATCACCCTGCCTATTTAACTTATATGCAGAGCACATCATGAGTGGCAGAAAGTGAAGTGGAACTAAAGAGCCTTGTGATGTGGGTGAAGGAGGAGAGTGCAAAAGTTGGCTTGAAACTCAACATTAAGAAAACTAAGATCATGGCATTCAGCCCTCTCAATTCCTGGCAAATAGATGGGGAAGAAATGGAGGTAGTGACAGATTTTATTTTCCTGGGCTCCAAGATCAGTGTACATGGGGACTGCAGCCAAGAAATTAAAAGATACTGGCTCCTGGGGAGGAAAGCTATGGCAAAGTTAGAAAGCATACTAAAAAGCAGAGATATCACCCTGCCAACAAAAGTGTGTATAGTCAAGGCTATGGTTTTCCCAGTTGTAATGTATGGTTGTGAAAGTTGGACCATAAGGAAGGCTGTGAGTCAAAGAATTGAGGCCTTTGAACTATGGTGCTGGAGAAAACTCCTGCAAGTCATTTGGACTGCAAGGCGATCAAACCAGTCAGCCCTAGAGGAGATCTCTTCTTTTACTCCTACTTGGTTTTTTTCATGAGTCCTAGCAGCCTTCTGGATTAAGACAGGACCCACTACAAGGTCAGCTTCCATTTCTCCTTTAGAGATGTCAACTACAGCTAGCCAAACACAAAACAAACTTTGATTACGACAAGAGTCCCATCCCAGGCTTTATCATAAAATCACACTTGCCTGTTTCCTATAAAAGGGGCAAGCGATCCAGGTGTGTGCAATTCATCTTCAATAATAAACTGAAGTACTATTTCTAATACAATTTATGAAAGTGTACAGTGTATTCTTTTATTATGAGGCAGGGTTCTGGGAATCTTCCTCTTGCTAATATAGAAGTTACAGTTCTTTATCTAGGGCATTATTTCTGTTTCAACCTACCATAATTTCTGTTTGAAGCAGTTTCTTTCCTTTGGCTGGGCATATGAAGACTGCTGGTATCACTTGATTTGTGCTTTCCAGGAGAACCACAATCTCCAGTCTCACAGCAGTTACAGATTTCCATGGAACCCTCTACAGGTAACCAACTGATAGATTTAAAAAAAACATGTCAGAGTGTTTCAGAAACGTTTCGGTCTCTTTTCTTTATGCAAGCACATATAGTACTTACATCTCTCTTTCTCTGTTGAATGAGCAAGCTTTATTTAAGAAATCTGGCTCCTGGGCAGCTGCAGTGACTTTCAAATGGCATACAATGTAGATCTTGATAGGGAGTAGAAATAAGACACAATAATAATAATAATAATAATAATAATAATAATAATAATAATAATAATAGTAATAATAGTAATAATAATAGTAATAATAATTTTATTTCTATACCGCCCTTCTCCCGAAGGACTCAGGGCGGTGTACAGCCTAATTAAAAACAGAATAAACATCAATTTAAAATAATTTAAATGTATTAAATAAATTTGGCTTACTTTAAAACCCCCAAATTTAAAATCCCATATTTAAAACCAATTAAAATCTTTACATTGATAGCAGGGCCTGGTGGAGCAACAAGGTTTTGAGGGCACAGCGAAATACACGGAGATCGGAGATCTTACTCATTTCTGGGGGCAGTTCATTCCAAAGGGCAGGGACTCCCACAGAGAAGGCCCTCCCCCTGGGTGTCGCCAGCCGACATGACTTGGCCGATGGCACCCTGAGGAGACCCTCTCTATGGGAGCGGACTGGCCTGTGGGAGGCTATTGGTGGCAGAAGACGATCTCGAAGGTACCCGGGTCCTATGCCATGGAGCGCTTTAAAAGTGGTAACCAACACCTTGAATCGCACCCGGAAGACCACTGGTAGCCAGTGCAGCTCGCGCAGGAGGGGTGTCACGTGGGCGCAATGGGTTGCACCCATAACCACCCGCGCGGCCGCATTCTGGACCAGTTGGAGCCTCCGAGTGCTCTTCAAGGGGAGCCCCATGTAGAGAGCATTGCAGTAGTCCAACCGGGAGGTAACAAGGGCGTGAGTGACTGTGCGCAGGGCGTCCCGATCCAGAAAGGGCTGCAACTGGCGAATCAGGCGGACCTGATTAAAGGCCTCCTGGCCACGGCCGTCATATGTTCTTCTAAAGACAGCCGTGCATCCAGGAGAACACCCAGATTGTGAGCCCTCTCTGTGGGGGGCAAAGATTCACCCCCAATAGTCAGCGATGTCACCTGCTGACTATATCGGGACGCCGGAAGCCACAACCACTCGGTCTTGGAAGGGTTGAGTCTGAGCCTGTTCCTCCCCATCCAGACCCACACGGCCTCCAGGTAGTGAGACATCACATCAAGGGCATCGTTGGGGTGGTCTGGGGTGGAGATGTACAGCTGAGTGTCGTCAGTGTACAGGTGACACTTCACCCCAAAACCACGGATGATCTCACCCAGCGGCTTCACATAAATGTTGAACAGGAGGGGCGAGAGGACCGACCCTTGCTAGATGCCTCGAGGTCGACCTCTGTCCCCCTGCCAACACAAACTGCGAGCGGTCGGAGAGGAAGGAGGAGAACCACCGCAGAACGTGCCCCCTATTCCTAACCCCCTCAACTGCTGCAGCATGATACCATGGTTGATGGTATCAAAAGCCACTGAGAGGTCTAATAGGACTAGGACAGAGGAACAACCCCTGTCCCGAGCTCTCCAGAGATCATCCACCAATGCGACCAATGCTGTTTCTGTGCTGTGCCCCTGCCTGAAGCCCGACTGGCACGGGTCCAGATAGATAGCTTCATCCAGGTGTCGGGGAAGCTGTCGTGCCAACACGCTCTCAACAACCTTCGCCACAAAACGAAGGTTGGAGACCGGACGATAGTTGGCTAATTCAGCCGGGTCCAGGGAAGGCTTCTTGAGGAGGGGCCTCACTACCGCCTCTTTCAAGGTGGCAGGAAAGGCACCCTCACTCAAAGAAGCAGTTATAATCCCCTGGAGCCAGCCTCGTGTAACCTCCCGGGAGGCCAGTACCAACCAGGAGGGACACGGGTCCAATAAACACGTGGCGGCACTAATCTTACCCAGAACCCTGTCCACATCCTCGGGAGCCACAGGATCAAACTCCTCCCAGATAACATTCTCAAGACCTGCCCTCGTCTCCTCCCGTGGACTCATCCAATCGGAGTCCAAGCCATCCCGAATCCGAATGACTTTATCGTGCAGGAATTGCACAAAATCCTCAGCACAACCCTGCAAGGGATCTTCCCACATTCCCCCCCGAAGAAGGGAGTGGGTCACCCTAAACAGGGCAGCTGGGCGGTTCTCTACAGATGCGATAAGAGCGGAAAAATGGTTAGATTTTGCCGCTTTTATCGCCACTAGGTAGGTCTTGGTATAAGACCTCACCTGTGTCTGGTCGGAATCGGATTGACTAGTCCTCCAAATGCTCTCTAGGCGTCTTTTCTGACGCTTCATCTCTCTCAGCTCCTCAGAGAACCAAGCAGCCAATTGAGATCGGCATCGGGTCAGAGGCCGCAAAGGCACGACGCGGTCCAAAGCTCCAGCGGCTGCCCTTTCCCAGGCGGCCACCAGCTCTTCAGTCGAGTCATGTGTCAGAGTCTCAGGAAACGGCCCAAGCTCCGTCAGGAACCTTTTGGGGTCCATCAGGCGCCTGGGATGGAACCATCTGGTCAGTTCCGTCTCCCTGCAGTGGGGGAAAGTGGTAGGAAAGTCCAGGTGGAGGAGCGAATGTCATGTGTCAGAGTCTCAGGAAACGGCCCAAGCTCCGTCAGGAACCTTTTGGGGTCCATCAGGCGCCTTTGATGGAACAATCTAGTCGGTTCCGTCTCCCTGTGGCAGGGGGTAGCGGCTCGAAAGCCTAAGTGAAGGAGAGAATGATCTGTCCATGACAAGGGTTTGATGTCTAGATCCCCTCTACCAAGATCATTCAATCACTGACCAGAGATAAAAATCAAGTCCAGAGTGTGTCCCCCTATGTGAGTGGGGCCTTGAACTACCTGGGTCAGGTCCATGGCCGTCATGGAAGCCATGAACTCCCGAGCCACCTCTGACGCCTCATCCGCAGATGGAAGATTGAAATCCCCCATGACAATAAGTCTGGGGGTATCAACTGCCACCCCGGCAATGATGTCGAGTAGCTCGGGCAGGGTCGCTGCCACGTGGCAGGGAGCCAGGTACGTGGCCAGCAAACCCATCTGCACCCCACGGCCCCACTTCACACAAAGGGACTCACATCCAGCTATCTGAGGAACAGTGGTCTCCCTCAGACAAAGACTTTCCCTAATAATCACCGCCACTCCGCCACCCCTCCCCTGGGCCCTTGGCTGATGAAATGCATGGAAATCTGGCCGGCACATTTTGACGAGGGGGACCCCCCCTCTTGGCCCAACCAGGTCTCTGTAATACCTGCCAGGTCCGCACCCCCCTCCGAAATAAGATCACAAATGAGGGGGGCTTTATTAACCACCAACCTGGCATTACACAACATCAGCCGCGGACCCTGGGCCTGAAACTCTGCGCAGCCCAGGACACGAGTTGCGCATTTGGGGCCGGAGTGTACAATCGCTCGAAGACAGCGCATGCGCACCCCCGACACTTGATGTGGCCCCCTGTGTCCGCCATACCTGCCCCTCCCACTTATCACATTGATGGAATTGCCCTTTTTTTCGCCACCCGGAGCCCCGGTTAGGTTACTCTTCTCGTCTCCTCCGCTGCGCCCAACCACCCCACCACCCCGCACAGTAGCTATATGGACCCCCCCAGTCCATCTCTACAACCCCCTCCCCCCTTCTCGGGTCCCCTTAAAAACCCCTCCCCCCTCCCAGACCCTTTTAAAATACAAAATGAAAATTTGACTAAAAAACCCCACAACTCGCTGCATGCCCCTTCTCTGGGTTCCAAGACCCTTCATCGAGGTGGGCCCTCGATAGCGTAGAGGGTCAAATCTGCGAGAGGGGGGAATCTCGCAGACCAAGAAGTTCAGTCCTAGAGTACATCTGGGGGACTGTAATGATGATAAATAGGCTGACATAGTCCGGGAGCCTCAAAAGAGGAAACTTCATCGGCTGATGACAAAGTCCAGGGAGAGGCGTAACAAGCGATGGAACAAAAGCCCTGCCCATTGCCCTCTCACTGCAATGGGGGAATCCGACAAGTCAAGGACCACATGAGCCGCTCTCTCACACCGGTCATGTTGGGAGAACTAAAACCCCAGTCCTGTTGCCAGCGGCAAGATCCATCAGTCTGGTACATCATCCCTGGTACCTCCTGGAGAGGAGGCAGAGCGGAACACTCAAAGGCAGGACAGACAGTTCCATGTCAAAGACCTGCCCAGATGGAGCAAATGACAAAGACCGGCCTTTCACACCCCCACCAACCGCATCCCCAAAGTAAAACCTGGGGAGGGGCGGTGGGAGGAGACTTGGGGAAACCCCCATCTGCCATGTTGACCCACTGTCCGGCGGCCCCAACTCCTCTGACCACCAGAGGGCCATACACAGCATTGATGGTATGGCACGGTCCAAGGGCGAGAAGAAAGCCAGGGGCACTCGGGACGGAGTCTAGCAGGAATCTAGCGAGTCCAGCGGCCTCCGCAGCGACGCAAAGATGTAATAGCTGCCGTAGCAACCTCGGCCGCCTCGGGGGGCGCTCAGCAACACTGCAAAAGCCTGGGGCAACCCCCCCCATTCGGCCACCGAGGCCACGGCCTCCTCGGCGCATCCCAAGCGCTGGCTCTCCCAGCGTTCTCCTGGCTGCTCAGTTGCACCGACCGCAGCTGCAGTCTCTCAGCTGATTATCTCAAATTCCACGCTGTCGCTGTTTCCCTCCGACGCTGGTAGTGCTGGTGGCGCTCCCCGACATCCTCACTAAGCCCGCAAATCATCGGGTCCGAGCCCCTAGGTGTTCCGACAGCCAGGCAGGCCCTCAAACAGATGCCAGGACCCCCGAATCCCCTCCAGGGAAGCCAGAAGCCTCCCCTCAAGGTAAGCTCACCGGCATTTCGCAGCCATCTTGAGAGAAAGCTAGCATCCCACTGCATAAGAAGATAGCCAAGTGTATAACTGAGTGCTCACCACACTGTTCTAATCTCCAACAATTTGGGATGCTGGAATGGTAAACTGGAGTGTTTCTAATTGAGTCCTTGGAATTATGAAGGATGGTCCTACATCATGAGAATTTCTTTCTATGAAACATCTAAACCCAGAAAAGAGAGATGTGGTTGGATAATTATTGCAGTAATAACTAGTTTATTTTTAAAAAATAGGTCTTCATTATTCATTGGACATCTCTTCATTTAAATTCAAGGAACTGTGTATTGCTAAACTACTGCAAGTTGGGTTGTTTTAAGTCTACTCCCCACAGAATAAGCAAACATTATTCTTCATATGGTGGTGCTCAGCAGAGGATGAAGTCTCTTAACAGTTTACTTCCCATTTTGTATTCTTTCCAGAATAGTAACAGTGCTTAACTTTATGGACTTTGAAGACCCATAAAACATTTTGCAGAATTGGACTTCTGGTGGCACCACAGGCGTTGGAAGACATTCCTTTCAGGGCGCCAGCCCTGGATTGCATTAAAACAGCTAGGACAGCACAAATCAGCTGTCTAGAGGTTTGGATACTTTCCCCTCAGGAAAAGGGGGGGGAAGGTGAGCAGCCGGGCAAAGGTAGAGCTCCCCAAGACCCCCAGGAACAATTCTGGGGCTTGAAGGGTGAGAGCTCCCTAGAAGCCTGACAGAGCTCTGGATCTGGGATGCTTCTGCTTTAAGCAGAACAAGACGCCGCGACCACCCCTGCAACAATTTCTTAAAAACATCAATTCAAAAGCAGGCAGAGCAAAGGCAGGAGTGATTATAACCGCAAGTACTAAACTTTAACTCTGATTAAGCATTACTTCCTTCTGAGATCATTAAGAGGGAGAAAAAAAGGGAAGGAAGATGGTGCCGTAACCTTAAAGGGATGTGAAAGTGAAAGTTAAGAGGAAAATGCTTGTTAGCACTGGCAGCCCCATTCAAAATTAGTGGACTTTACTTTAGAAGAATTAAGATTTAAAGACTAAAGAATATAGTACTCATTCTTTACAAAGTATAATATTTATAATTAATACGACTTATTGACTTGTTGATTTGCCTGTGGAAAAAGTGCAATTTGAAATTTAGAAAATGGCTTCAAAGCAAATAAAAACTGGTGTGCCTAAAAGTGCTGGGGGATCACCAGCTTTACCATCTAAAATGCAGTCTTTGCCAGCCCCAGCAGATTCACAAACATTGACACTTGAAGCCCTTCAGGAGGCTTCAAAGGTGCAAGCCTCTGTTTTAGAAGGAAAAATCACATCTGTTCTCGATGAGAAAATTAAAAACATCTCTGAGGAGATGGCTGAAATTAAGGAGGTAATTCAAATTTGAAATAAAGAAATAAGAGAAGACATTGTTTTGGTGCTTAAGGGTCTGGCAGGCCATATTGAATCGTTGGAGGAAAGGGTGGAAGAAATCAATCAGTCTAATGTGAGTTTGGAGAATAAAATGGGTGAGACTCAAGCCAAGATGGAAAAGGCAGACACAGAAATTACAATGATACCATACAGAGAGATGGAGTTTGCCCTACTCAGGAGAAAGATATTGTCTCAATACAGTTTGGAAGGCAAGAAATTTCTATATCAATGTGCTAAAGGCTGGATGCCCACCGTCTCCAGAAATTAGAAGAAGAAAAGAAGCAGAGGTGGCGAGAAAGGGGGAGAAAGAAGGGCTTCAGGCACAAGCTCAAGGAGGGGCCTCGATTACTCAAGAAGATTTATCTCAACTTTTGGGTACTGTTCAAGCTCCGGAATTATTTGAAAAAATAGAAGAACCAACGGATCAAAGACAGACTCAAGCGACAACCAAAAGTAAAGAAGAGGAATTAAAAATACAGCAAACTCAGTCGAGAATCCAAGAAATTACAAATACAGAAGCAGTGGGAGGAGCAAGGCCGAAGAAGAAAATTCAGGATTTTCAGTTGGTGCTCCAAAAGCTTCAAGGTGCCAAATATGGCAACTAGATTTCTAACCTGGAATGTTAATGGTTTAAATTCACCGCAAAAGAGGAAGAAAGTATTTCATTATTTGAAACAGTTTAAAAACAATGTAATTTGTTTGCAAGAAACACATATTAGAACAAGAGACCAAAAATATTTAATAAATGCAAGATTGGGAACACATTTTGTTGCATCCTCTCCAGACAAGAAAAATGGTATAGTTATATACTTAAAGAAAGACTTAATGGCTAAATTAATTGAAGCAGATGTTCAAGGAAGATATATAGCAATTGAATAGTTAATAGAAGGGAAGAAAATATTTTTAATTGGAGTATATGCACCTAACGAACAACAAGAAAAATTTCATAAGCTTTTGCATACTAAATTAATACAATGGGATTACAAATCGTGTATATTATAATTTGTAATATTTGTAATATATTACTACATGAGGCTCCCCTTGAGGAGCACCCGGAGGCTCCAGCTGGTCCAGAATGTGGCTGCACAGGTGGTTATGGGAGTGACGGGGCACTCCCATGTGACCCCTCTCCTGCGCGAGCTGCACTGGCTCCCGGTGGTCTTCCGGGTGCGCTTCAAGGTTTTGGTTACCACCTTTAGAGCGCTCCATGGCTTAGGACCGGGGTATCTACGAGACCGCCTTCTGCCACCAGTGGCCTCTCACCGACGAGTATGCTCCCATAGAGAGGGGCTCCTCAGGGTGCCATTGCCCAAATAATGTCGACTGGCGGCCCCCAGGGGGAGAGCCTTCTCTGTGGGGGCACCCATCATCTGGAACGAGCTCCCCCCGGAGATACGGAGGATCCCGGACCTGCGCGCTTTCCGCCGTGCCATTAAAACATTTCTTTTCCAGCAGGCCGGCCTGGCCTAACCTCTCTTTTAAACTTTTTAAACTTTTTAAAATTCTTAAATTTTAAATTTGTCTTATAAATTGGGGTGTTTTAAATTTCGTTTTTTGGGCCAATTATTTAATTGTATTTTAATGGTTTTTTAACATTTGTATTATATGTATTTTATTTGGCTGTTCATCGCCCTGAGTCCTTCGGGAGTAGGGCGGTATACAAATTCAATAAATAATAATAATAATAATAATAATAATAATAATAATAATAATAATAATAAGTGATTGGAATGGAGTATTGGATACCCTGATAGACAAAAAAGGACTCTTGCAAAATATCCAAACACGTGCTAAATTGCCCAAATCTTTTTTTGATATGATGGATGATATGGAACTGAGAGATATTTGGTGAGAACGGAATGTTGGAGAACAAGATTTTACATTTTTTTCTGATAGGTACCAATCTTTTTCTAGAATTGACTTTATATTAATTACTAATGATTTTTTTTCTAGGGTGAAGAAGACAAAGATATGTCCAAGAACTTTAACTGACCATAGCCCGGTCTGGATGGAATTAGAACATGGCAAGGGTCTTAGGAGGTCTTGGAGGTTAAATGAAAATTTATTCAGATATGAGGAAAATGTGAAAGAATGTAAAAAATTAATGAAAGAATTTTTTGTTATGAATATGTATAAGGGTACACCCATGGAAATGGTTTGGGATGCAAGCAAAGCATATATGAGAGGTATTTTAATATATTTGAACAATATACACAAATGTAGACAGGGATTAAAATGGATGGAGTTAGAAGAGGAAATAAAAAAGAAAGAGCAGATGTTAATATTGAATCCAGTGGATAAGAAAACAAAAGAAGCAATTCTCCTGGCCGTGACCGGGAGGATTTTTCATCAGGTTTGCCTGATTCGCCAGTTGCGTCCCTTTCTGGATCGGGACTCATTACACACGGTCACTCATGCCCTTGTCACCTCCCGCCTGGACTATTGCAACGCTCTCTACATGGGGCTCCCCTTGAGGAGCACCCGGAGGCTCCAACTGGCGCAGAGCGCGGCCGCGTGGGTGGTAATGGGAGCGACATGGCGTTCCCATGTAACACCTCTCCTGTGCGAGCTGCACTGGCTCCCGGTGGTCTTCCGGGTGCGCTTCAAGGTTTTGGTTACCACCTTTAAAGCGCTCCATGGCTTAGGACCTGGGTACTTGCGGGACTGCCTACTACCACCAATAGCCTCCCACTGGCCAGTACGGTCCCATAGAGAGAGGCTCCTCCGGGTGCCATCGGCCAAACAATGTCGACTGGTGGCCCCCAGGGGGAGAGCCTTCTCTGTGGGGGCATCTACTATCTGGAACGAGCTCCCCCCCAGAGATACGGAGGATCCCGGATCTGCGCACCTTCCGCCGCGCTTTAAAGACCTTATTATTTCACCAGGCGGGCCTGGCCTAATTTTCTCCCTCTTTCATAAAAGATTTTCAATTTTTAAATATCTTTTAGTATTTTATACATTCAATTTTAAAATTGGTTTTAAACAGTTCGGGGTTTTAAATTTGTCGGAGCCAAAACTGTTTAATTTGATTTTATTCTATTTTTAAATTTTGTATGGATGTGTTTTATTGTCTGGCTGTGCACTGCCCTGAGTCCTTCGGGAGTAGGGCGGTATAGAAATCGAATAAAATAAATAAATAAATAAATAAATAAATAAATAAATAAATAAATAAATAAATAAATTACACTTTGCGAGGGCAGTTTAATATGTTGATGGCAGATCAGGTTGCAACTAATTTGCAGTATGCTAAACATAATACCTTTTGTAATGCGAACAAACCAGGTAGGTGGTTAACATATTTGTTAAGGAAAAAACAAAAGTTACATACTATAGAGAAAATAGAATACAAAGGTAAAGAGGTGTATCAACATAATATGATTAAAAAAGCATTTTTAGAATTTTATACGAGGTTGTATGCTAGTGATAAAATCCAAGATATAGACATAGATAGATATTTACAGAGGGAGAATATTCCTGCAATTACAGATGAGCAAAGGGAAAGATTGAATCAACTGATAACCTCTGAGGAAATTCTTTTGGTAATCAAACAGTTAAAAGTTGGTAAGGCTCCTGGAACAGATGGTTTGACAGCTGTTTATTACAAAAATTTGCAGTTAGAAATGGTGGAACCACTTAGGAAACTATTTAGTAAAATACAATCTGGAGGAGAAGTGCCCCCATCTTGGAGAACAGCCTTTATTTCTCTGATCCCGAAAGAGGATCAAGATCATAATCAGCCAAAAAATTATAGGCCTATATCGTTACTTAACACAGACTACAAGATTTTTGCTAAAATATTAGCAAATAGGTTAATGTCAGTCATGCAACAAATGATTCACAATGATTAATCAGGTTTTATAAATGGGAGACAAATGAAAAGCAATGTAAGGCAAATTGTTAATATATTAGAGTATTTGGGGAAGAATAACCAAGTCCCTGCAGTGCTTATATTTTTGGATGCGGAGAAAGCATTTGATCGATTGAATTGGTATTTTCTACTGAAAATAATACAAAAGATGCAGTTTGGAGAGTATTTTACACAATCCATTAAGGCAATATACCAGAAACAAACAGCACAAATAATAATTAAAGGTAGCCTAACAGAAACCTTTAATATTGAAAAGGGAACAAGACAGGGGTGTCCCCTGTCTCCACTATTGTTTATTTTGACTTTGGAACTTTTGTTGACCAAAATACGTGAGTCAGACAAAATAAAGGGAATTAAAATTAGGTATTATTATTATTATAGACTAAGAGCATTTGCAGATGACTTGGTTGTTACTTTAACCCAACCAGTGCAATCAGCCATAGGCTTAATGGATATAATTAATCAATATGGACAAGTATCTGGATTTAAAATAAATATGGGGAAAACAAAGATAATAACTAAAAATATGACTATAAATCAAAAAAACGAATTAGAAAGAGTAACAGGATTTCAAATAGTAAAAAAGGTCAAATATCTAGGGGTTTATATTACAATTTCAAATGTAAAATTATATAAGTATAATTATGAACTGTTATGGCAAAAAATTCAGAAAGAGATGGACAATTGGAAAAAACTACAATTGTCTTTGTTGGGAATGTGGGAGGGGTAGGTATGGCGGGAGCAGGGGGCCATATCGAGTCAAGGGAGCATGTACCCACTGTTTTCAAGCGGTGACATGCTCTGGCCCCCAAGGCTCCACCTGTTCCCCAGGTTGCACAGACCCTCAGGACCCGACCCTTCGGCTGATGCTGTGCAATGCCAGGTCCGTAGTAAATAAAGCCCCCCTCATTTGTGATCTTATTTGTGAGGGGGGAGCGGACCTGGCGGGTATTACGGAGACCTGGTTGGGCCAGGAGGGGGGGTCCCCCTCGTCGAGATGTGTCCACCAGGTTTCCTCGCATTCCGTCGGCCGAGGTTACAGGGCAGGGGCGGGGGAGTAGCGGTTATTATTAAAGAAGGTCTGAGACCGAGGCAGGCCACTGTTCCTCAGACGGCCGGCTGTGAATCCCTCCTCATGAAGTGGGGTCGTGGGGTTCAGATGGGTTTGCTGATCACGTACCTGGCTCCCTGCCACGTGGCAACAGCCCTGCCCAAGCTACTCAACGTCATCGCCCCAGTGGAGATTAATACCCCCAGGCTTATGGTCATGGGGAATTTCAACTTGCCATCCGTGGGAGAGGTGTCTGAGGTGGCTCGGGAGTTCATGGCTTCCATGACAGCCATGGACCTGACCCAGTTAATTCATGGCCCTACCCACACAGGGGGGAAACACGCTGGATTTGGTTTTTGTCTCTGGACAGTGGCTGAGTGATCTTGAGATAGGGGATATAGTTACCGAGCCCTTGTCATGGTCAGATCACTCTCTCCTTCGTCTCAACCTTCGAACCGCTGCACCCCGCCCAGGGAGGCGGAGCCGGCAAGATGGTTCCGCCCCAGGCGCCTGATGGAACCTGATAGGTTCCAGATGGAGCTTGGGCCATTTCCCGAGGCTCTGGCACACGCCTCGACTGGAGACCTAGTGGCCGCCTGGGATAGGGCGGCCGCTGGAGCTCTGGATTGGGTCATGCCTTTGCGGCCTCTGACCCGGCGCCGATCTCATTTGGCTCCTTGGTTCACTGAGGAGCTGAGGGAGTTGAAGCCCCGGAAAAGACGCCTAGAGAGTAGTTGGAGGGCCAGTCTTTCTGAATCGGACCGGACACTGGTAAGATCCCATATTAGGAATTACCTAGTGGCGATAAAAGCAGCGAAATGTAGTTATTTTGCTGCTCTTATTGCATCATCAGATAACCGCCCGCCACCCTGTTTAGGGTGACCCACTCCCTGCTCCACCAGGAAGCGTGGGAGGACCCCTTGGAGGGTAGAGCCGAGGATTTTGTTCAGTATCTGTATGACAAGATCACTCAGATTCGGGAAGATCTGGACTCCGACTGGGTAGTCTCAGGGGGAGGGACTGGGGCAGGTCTTGAGAATGTTATCTGGGATGAGTTTGATCCTGTGACCTCTGAGGACATGGACAGGATTCTGGGCAGACTGAACGTGACCACTTGTTTATTGGACCCGTGTCCTTCCTGGTTAGTGCTGGCTTCCCGGGAGGTGACGCGAGGCTGGCTCCAGGGGATCATAAATGCTTCATTGGGTGAGGGTGACTTCCCCGCCGCCTTGAAAGAGGCGGTGGTGAGGCCTCTTCCTCAAGAAGCCTTCCCTGGACCCGGCAATGTTGGTTAATTATCGTCCGGTCTCCAACCTTCGTTTTCTGGCGAAGGTTGTCGAGAGTGTGGTTGCGCAACAGCTTCCCCAGCACCTGGATGAGACGACGTATCTGGATCCGTTCCAGTCGGGTTTCAGACCCGGGTACAGCACGGAAATGGCATTGGTCGTGTTGGTTGATGATCTCTGGAGGGCTCGGGACAGGGGGTGCTCCTCTGTCCTGGTCCTGTTAGATCTCTCAGCGGCTTTTGATACCATCGACCATGGTATCATGCTGCACCGGTTGGAAGAGTTAGGGGTGGGAGGCACTGTACTATGGTGGTTCTCCTCCTTTCTCTCCGGCCGGTTGCAGTCTGTGTTGGCAGGGGGGCAGAGGTTGACCCCGAGGCCCCTCATATGTGGGGTGCCACAAGGATCGGTCCTCTCGCCCCTTTTGTTCAACATTTATGTAAAGCCGCTGGGTGAGATCATCCGTGGGGTGAAGTACCACCAGTATGCTGATGACACCCAGCTGTACATCTCCAACCCGGACCACCCCTACGATGCCCTTGAAGTGATGTCTCGGTGTCTGGAGGCCGTGCGGATCTGGATGGGGAGGAACAGGCTCAGGCTCAACCCATCCAAGACCGAGTGGCTGTGGTTTCTGACATCCCGATATAGTCAGTTGGTGCCATCACTGACTATTGGTGAATCGCTGGCCCCCACGGAGAGGGCTCACAACTTGGGCGTCCTCCTGGACTCATGGCTGTCTTTAGAAGAGCACTTGACGGCCGTGACCAGGAGGATCTTTCATCGGGTTTGCCTGATTCGCCAGTTGCATCCTTTTCTGGATCGGGACTCCCTACACACAGTCACTCATGCCCTCGTTACCTCCCGCCTGGACTATTGTAATGCTCTCTACATGGGGCTCCCCTTGAGGAGCATCTGGAGGCTCCAACTGACGCAGAGTGCAGCCATGCAGGTGGTTGTGGGAGCAACATGGCCCTCCCATGTGACACCTCTCCTGCGCGAGCTGCACTGGCTCCCGGTGGTCTTCCGGGTGTGCTTCAAGGTTTTGGTTACCACCTTTAGAGCGCTCCATGGCTTAGGACCTGGCTACTTACGGGACCGCCTACTACCACAAACAGCCTCCCACCGGCCAGTACGTTCTCATAGAGAGGGGCTCCTCCAGGTGCCGTCAGCCAAACAATGTCGACTGGCGGCCCCTAGGGGGATGGCCTTCTCTGTGGGGGCACCTACTATCTGGAACGAGCTCCCCCCGGAGATATGGAGGATCCTGGATCTGCGCACTTTCCACCGTGCTTTGAAGACACTCCTATTCCAGCAGGCCGGCCTGGCCTAATTTTTCCCCCTTCTTTTAAATTTTTAAACTCAAATTTTAATTTGTTTTAAATTATTGGGAGTTTTAAATTGTTTCGGGCAAAAATTATTTAATTGGGTTTTAATCATGTCTTAACTTTTGTATTTATGTGTTTTATTTCGTGCCTGTTCACCGCCCTGAGTCCTTCAGGAGTAGGGCGGTATACAAATTTAATAAAATGAAAAATGAAAATGAAAATGAATAATAGCAGCAGTAAAAATGAATGTTTTGCCTAAGTTTTTATTTCTTTTTCAAATGATACCTATACTTAAAAAAGATGCAAATTTGAGGGAATGGCAAAAGGTTATTAATAACTTTGTTTGGGCAGGGAAAAGACCGAGAATAAAATTAAAAATAACGCAAGATATACATGAAAGAGGAGGTCTTAAAATGCCCAATTTAAGACTATACTATGAAGCAGCAACCTTATCAGCAATCAATGACTGGATTAATTTAACAGAAAGAAGAATATTGAATATTGAGGGACATGATTTGATATATGGATGGCATGCCTATTTATTATATGATAAGAAGGTGGATAAGATTTTTAAAAGCCATATATTAAGGAATGCTTTATTGCGTGTCTGGAAAAAATATCAATACAAATTAAATGATAAGATATTTATATGGGCAGTACCCAGACACGCCATAGAGAACATAAGTGCAGAACAAAAACAAGATGTGATTACATATAAAGAGCTTCTTAATATGGAAAGAGGTACATTACAGCTAAAGTCTTTGAATGTATTAAAAGAGGAAAGGATAATTCAAACTTGGTTTCAGTATGGACAGCTACAAGCTAGATGGAAAGAGGATCAGAAAATTGGCATCATGCAAAATGAGGAAAACTTGGTAAAACAAATCCGAGATCAGAGCCAAATGCATATAAAAAGGTTGTATAACACATTGATAGAAATAGATTCAGAAACGAAGTTAGTTAAAGATTGTATGATAAAATGGACAGAAAATATTGAGGAGCCAATAATGGTGGAAACGTGAGAGAAAATATGGGTTAGAAATGTAAAATTTACACAAGCCCAAAACTTGAGAGAAATTTTTTACAAAATGTTTTATAGATGGCATCTAGATCCTAAAAAGTTAGCTTGTATGTATCCAAGCTTGCAATCCAAGTGTTGGAGATGTGAGTGTGATGATGCCACGTATTATCATATATGGTGGATATGTAAAAAAATCAAAGCATTTTGGATAAAAATATGGTGGATTATGCAAAATATTCTTAAAAAGAAGATAAAGTTTACTCCACAGTTGTTTTTGTTGGGTATAATTACAGATTGTACCGTTATAGAGACTAATTTGATTTTAAATTTAATAACCACAGCAAGATTTTTGGTGGCGCAGTATTGGAAGAAGGAAGATTTGCCTACTATTGAAGAATGGACACTAAAAGTAATGAACTTAGCAGAGATGGCCAAAATTTCAGCGTATTTAAAGGACCATTCAAATGAAAGATATATTTTGGAATGGAGAAGATGGATTGACTATATTCAAAACAAATATGGGATTAAAAAGTTTCAAATATTTTATGAATGAATAAAGAGTCTTTAGAAAGTATTTAAATTTAGTCATGTAAAAGGGGAGTTAAAAGTACAGGAGGGAGTCTATAGATAGTTAGCATATGTTAGTATATGATTGTTAAATGCTATACCCTGTATTTTGCTCTGGGAAATTGGGGGTGGGGGGAGGGTTGGGGAGGGAGGAGGGAGGTGGGATGGGAAAACATTTGTAAAAATTTTTAAAACTTTTTAATAAAAAAAAACATTTTGCAGAATTTTGACCTCCTAGCATCTTTTTGTTTGGGTAGTTAAAGTAGATATGACAACATAACCTATCCATTTTACCACAAAGTAATTTATGGCCATAAAGTAGTTTATGATTAGAGTAATACTCAATATTAATACAACTCATTCTGGTAAATCAGATTGTTGTGGCTGGATGAACCAGGACTTACTGAATGTCTATGAAGCTGAGAATTGCACAATCAATGTTCACCCAATCCTTAAAATCCCATAGAGAATTTCCCATTTTTGGAAACTTGTATCACCAATGGACAGTTTATACCCAGAACTGTAAGTTTACCAGGGGTGAAATCTAAAAAATTTCGCTACCGGTTCTGTGGGCGTGGCTTAATTAGTGGGTGTGGTTTGGTGGTCAGGTGACTGAGTGGGTGTGGTTTGATGGTCAGGTGGGCATGGCCAAGTCGATGTCACTTCTTTGCCCTTTTTTAACCTACAAAAGACAACATAACACAATTGGCTCACCCACAATGTAAAAGCAGCTGTGCTAGACCCAAAATGGCCCCTGCAACAAGCAGGAACCTCACAGAGTCACAAAAAGCCCAAAAAACCAACTTTCACACTTCACACACACAAAATTCCACATACAGCTTTGGGAGATTTTGTGTGTTTGTGTAGTTAGAGTGAAACACTACAGAAACACACAAAATCTCAGAAAGCTGCACAAATATTATTTTATTTTATTTTATTTTTATTTTTTATATAAAAGCAGCTAAATTTAAAACTTCCTAACTTTAAATGACTAGGTTTAAAAAAGAACGATTAAAAAAAACCCCAATTAACTATTTTTTTTAAAGCTCCCAAAGGGGAAAAATACTTACAGACAGGCAGGCAGGCAGGCAGGCAGGCAGGCAGATAGAGCTGCTCACCGATGAGTTTGATTGCAGGCAGGGAGATTCAATTGCTTGCTGATGCAATGGATTGCAGGGATTACAGCAAGCGAAGCAAGGCAGGGGTGCGAAGGTAAGCAAGCTGGAGGCTTGGGGGGGAGAAGGGATTTTTGCTATCGGTTCTCCGAACTGCCCACCGCCATCGCTACCTACTCACCCGAGCCGGTCCAAACTGGGAGCATTTCACCCCTGAAGTTTACCCATGGAAGTGGAGGATATTATACTGTAGATCAGTATCTCCATCAGCTTTTGATGTGGCCATGCAGGTATCAATAAACAGATGGAGTGGTGAGTGATTCCCTTTTCTGATATCTGCTTGAACATGGAGGTTATCATCCAGCAGGTATACAATAGAATTTTTTTCAGCTTGCCAGTCATCTGTAGTTATAAAACAACAACAACAACAACAAATTAGAATATTTTCCCCAAGGTGTTCCCCTAAAATATGGACTCTTACTTGCCTGTCATCAGACGCAAGGAAAAGTACTGCTTTCCTTTCTCAAACATTGCTGAAGTAAAATGTACCCTGGTGGTCTGGATGGCATTACTGCTCGCATCATTTTTCCTGAAACAAAACTGTGTCACTTAATGACATGATGCAAGTGAGCAAGTGAACAACAAACATAGACAACACTTCTCACCATGAGTAGTGGCAAGTAATGGGGAACTCCTCTGCATTCTTAACAATTGTCAGGTTGCTTGCAGAGTCCAGCTTATAGTACAAGCTAACATTGTAGAGCATGAAGTCAAGTACTTGGAAGAAAGCATTTTTGAATTTACGGTTTAATAATGGCGATTTATAAACTAAGTTATAAACCAGGCATGTTTGGGGGTTTGCTCTCCCCTCTCTTATTTGATGGAATAAGTCCATTTAATTTACATTGGTGGTTTAAAAGCAGCACTTTCTCAGGAACTGAGCTCAGAGGTTTAACTAAGGCTAATCCTCTCTTCAAACCCAGATTTGTAAAAAACGGAATTTGAGACCAATTTAATTCTGGATTCAAAAATCATGCCACACCCAAATTAAACCTCCAAACCTAGTTCCTAAGTCACCATGACGGAAGATAAACCGCCTTACATTATTTTGTAACTTTGAACTATAGTTAAACAAATAAACCACAGTGAGCTGAGTTTTTACAACTCATAAGCCATGACTGATAATTCACTGTGATGAACATATCACACAAGTACAGCCACAGATCCTAGATTTTCTTCCCCCAGCTGTTAGGTATTTTAAGTCTCTGCAGAGGGGGAAGAATGGTGTTAATAGTGAAGTGAATGCAGATGTTAAGGTTTCCAATTCAAATTAAGCTGACTCAGGAAACCATAAACACAGTGGTGGTTCAATTATAATAAAACTGCCAGCCACCATTTGTTAAAAAAGATGATCTTCAGTTTGTCTGAATCCCAGATTATTTCAAGCATTTGAATGTTAATAAAATCCACAAGTCTTCCAGTTCATCATAGCAAGGTAGTCTACTGTGTATAGCTAAATTCCATAGGTGTTTTGATTTTAAAACAGGGAAGCATCCTATGGATTTTAACATATTAAAATATATAGCTACATATATAGACCCATGGCTAACATAAAGCTTGGGACTAAGAAGGATGTTGTATTTTTCACCAACCCAAAAAGTGATTTATTTCTGGTTTAATAGGTCCAGTCACTGTGGGTTATAAATTATGTTTTAGCTTTCTGTAAAAATGCAGTGCATTCTAATTCATTAAAATTTACTTGAACAGATAGCTTAACACAAAAACATCAGCCCAGCATTCTGTATCCATATTCTGCAATATTACCTGCAAGTTCTGGATACACTCATGGAGCCTCAGTTTGAAGATAATCAAGGTAGCAGACTCATTAACAATAGAGTAATGGCAGGCTTGTCGCTCAATGCTGAGATCCTTTGCTTGGATAAAGTGGCCAGTCTGAAAGAGATCTCAATGAATCTGTATCATCATTTCATCTTCTCCACACTGCACCGTGATGGGTTGCCAAGAACTGGTAAAGAAATCCTCTCTAGGAGAGAAGGCTTCAGATTCAGCATTTTGGACCAATGTAGTCACTGGCTCTTCTCTAGCAAAGTCTGAAAAATTAGCACAAAGAAATAAGTAAAATAAGCTACAAAATAAACTCAGAAACTATTCCTTTTTTATGCACCATCATAAGCCTCCTTAATTGAAAGCAATCATTGTCAACTCCTCAATGACCTTCAAGGGAATCAACTTCACCTGGGCCTCTGCAGCCAAAAGAGAAGCACCCTCTATTTCTGTTGCCTTTTATTACCTATATTCAGTAAATGAAATCCCAGTGTATCTTCCCGTTTGGGAAAAGTTTTACATGAGCTGTATTTGCACAACATACTGAGCCTAAACTATATTTCAGGCTGGCATGTTAGCCAATTCTTGTACTTCATTTATGCTTCATTTGTGTGGGTTAGAAGTCCAAAAAAAGAAAAGAGAAATAACTATAAAGCAGTGTTTCCAAAACTTGGGAACTTTAAGAATTGCCCATGCCATGTGGAAAACATCAGATGTATTCCACACACCTTAAAGTTGCCAGGTTTGAGATACACTGAGTTAAATTGTGGGTAAGTCTGTCATATTAGAGCAGTCATACTGATTCTCCCCACAATATAATAACTCGGTGTAGAAGACAAAAAAACCCAATACACTCAAGATATTAAGGTAAGATGTTCATAATTTTATGGTCATTGTCATTGGGAAATGGAATGTGCAATGCAGCAGCACAAGGAGAAATGGCCCCCAGGGCAGAACAGAATTGAACACTTTTCAGGAAGGCATAGTATCCAATGCACAAGGGCCCAACACTTCATCAAAGAAAAGATAAGAGTCCAACTATAACGGCAAGTGATCCCATGCTCCATGGAGCTAGATAATGGATCGGCCCTGTCCATTATCTCCTCCATGACTTTCGACCATAATTGCAAATGTAGCCGATGGCGGGTCCCGCTCAAATCATCAAGCTTAGTGCTAATGGACTTCCAGAGTCGCCGTGTTCCTGTAAGGGGTGAGGCTACCATTGGAGTACAATTCAGAGAGTTCAAGGGTCCCCTCAGTGTAGTGGTTATTGAGGGGCCACTCACCAGCTTCATAGGTCTGGACTGATTCGAGGTCCTGGGCATCAGGGTGACGGGCATCCATCGAACCCAAATAGCTGATATAGCAGTGGTATGCGAACAATATGCTGATCAGGGGACAATACAAAGGGGCACTCATTTCACTCAACCTCAATCCAGCAGTAACTCCAGTCCAATTAAAAATGATGCAGAACTAGAGAAGCGGGTATAGCAGGAAGTGCTCCAACCTGTGGACTGTAGCCAGTGGGAGACTTCCATAGTGATCCCAGTTAACGAGGATGTTCACATCTGTGCAGACTACAAGTGCACCATAAACAAGGCACTACAGGAGACTTCCAGCAGTGATGTCTTCGCAAAGCGGGAGAGGAAACAAAATGTCATCCCTGAAATCCTGAATATTCTTTGCTAGGAGCTCTTTATGGGCAATTCCAATCCCGTAGAAATCGGGAAACAAAAGAGGAAAGTCTGAAGACCTCGGACGAAAAGCAATCAATCGGGGGGAATAAGGACAAACCTCTTAAATCCAGCAGAGAAAGAATCGGCCTTTAAGGCAGACCAAGAGCGATGGCGGCTATATAAATGGAAGCGGAGAGTGGAAGCGGAGAGTTGAAAAAGACAGTTTCGTATGGTGGTCGAGGAGAACCCGGAAGGAGAGAGGTGAAGTTTTTCTGAATCGGAGGCACGGGAGGAGAGAGACGCTGAGGAGAAGGGTGAAAAAGGCCCGGAAAAGCAGCGACTAAAAGGAACTAGAGTGCAGAATGAAGAGACGGATTGGAAAAGAGGTTAGTGCGAAAGAAGGAAGATCCTGAAAAGTGAACTTAATAGAATGAGAGGAATAATAGGAATGGAGATAAGACCTCTAAGACGGAAAGAAATGGAGAGTAGTAAGCGGAGAAGAGAGTGGAAACAACAAGGATAATAAATTGGAGGCTATTCTAAGGGATTTATAAATTTGGAAAACACTTTAACAGCAATTTGTGATTGGAAATATAACTACAACTGTGGAACTGAAATACTGAATTTGGAGGCACAGAAAGAAGAAAGAAGTTAATAGATAGACTTGAGGGTAGAGCCAAAGGAGTGAAGAAGACTGATGCAATATTGCTGCATATATTTACAACTAGAGACTAAGCGAAAGAAGGAAACAACTGAGGAAGAATAAAACTATATATATGTGTGTGTGTATATATATATATATATATATATATATATATATATATAAAAAGTAAGGAAAAATAAATCAATATATTTAGTTATCGGTACTGAGAGAGTGAAATGTAAAAGATTGTAAATGATTAATGAAGTAATGAATAGATTAAGTGAATGAATTAAAGTGATTTACAAACTTATATAAGGATAAATATAAACAAGATAAATATTGATTAAGATTAAGTGAGATAAGTATATATTGAGTACTAATAATTATATTGTGTAATATATAATAGAGTAAGTTGACATATAGAAAATACAAATTAATATTATATTAGTTAAAGATAATAAGAGAGATCTCTTCTGAAGAGTGTGGATATAATAAATAAGAAATATAGAAGTACGCGTGTGTATGTGTACATATACATATACATTTACATTTACATTTACATTTACATAGACATAGACATAGACATAGGCATAGGCATAGACATAGATATAGATATAGATTTGTTTTCTGAGGTTTTTGCGGGTGTTTGTTTGTAGGTCTTTGGTTATATATATATATATATATATATAATGTATGTAGGTCTTTGGTTATTTGGGTTTTCTCCCGTGTAAAATTGGAAGTACCTTGGCGACGTTTCAACGAAGTCTCATTCATCATCTTCAGGCTGGTGAAAATGTCGCCAAGGTACTTCCAATTTTATGCTGGAGAAAACCCGAATAACCAAAGACCTACATACAAATACCTGCGAAAACCTCAGAAAACATATATATATATATACACCATATTTTTTGGAGTATAAGACGCACCAGAGTATAAGATGCACCTACCTTTTTTGGGTTGTTTTTTTTTAATTTTTTTTTTAATTTTTTAGACACACATACAAACATACAATGTGTTTTCTTTGAACAGAGTATTTGGCTGGTTCACAAATTTAAACAGTGTTTAGTCATTTCAATTAAATTTACAATTTCTATATTTCCTTTTTGCCATATTTATTCATCTATTTTTTTTAAAAACCCAATATTACCCTTTATCCTCATCTCTAATCTTAATCAAATTCAATTTTCCCTTCTATTCTATATTATATCCTTTCCCATTGTCTTCTATTTTTATATCCTTTCTCACATTGGTTAATTATGTAATATTACAATTGTTTAATACAAATTCAACATTTTAATATAAATCAATTATTTATATAACTAGCTTTTTTGTATATTAATCAATATGAACATGAATATTCCAATTATTTCCATGCAATCTAATTTCTTACAAATCAATTAATTATATTTAACAATAATAATAAACCAAATAATTTCCCCTGTTGTTACTCATTTTCACATCTTAAACTCTCCCAATAACCCACATAGTTTTGCCCATATAATCCTCCAAATCACAACTTAATCATTTCTACTTTCATCACAATATATAATTAAAAATATTTCAATCATTACAATTTCCCTAATTAAATTTTAAAATGTTCTAGCTGTTATCCAAGCTACAATTTAATCCGTTTTTACTTTCACCACCATATACCATTAAAGTTATTTCAATTGTTACAGTTTATACTTATTCATATTTCTAAAAAAAATAAAAAAGAAAAACTTATTATTATCTAGATTTCAAAAATACAAAGACAAATATTCCAATTATTATTCATTTCATTTTTACAATCATGATTTCCCATTTATTTCTTACTATTACTCATATTTCAATTCTAAATATGTATAACAGTTTTCTCTTTCATTTTTTTTTCTTTTTCTCCCTCCCCATTTTTATTTTTGCCTTTTTCGTTCTCCTTTTTTCTTTTGTGTTTAAAATCTTGAACTCTCCTCTTTTCCCCTAAATTTCCCATTGTTTATACCTACCTTTTTTGGTGAGGAAAAAGAAGAAAAAGAAATCTCCCTGTGTCTCTGCCTAATTTTGCCTCACTGCAGCAAACAGCAAACAGCCTGCTTTACTTTCAGTTTTGTTTTCAGCGTAGCTTGATTAGCACAAGGAAAAAAAAAATCTGCTCCAGCAATTTAGCTCTTTGCAGCAAGCAGTAGAGCCCTGAGCAAAACAGCTGAGAGCAAATCAGCTGAGAGTCGGGAGGTGATCTAATCAACTTGTGCTAATTAGACTATCCTAAAGCTGAAAGAAGCTGTTTTTTCTTGCTGTTTGCTTGCAAGGAGGTAACTGCTGCGAGGCACAGGCCAAAGGGTGGGGACCACTGGGTGGGCAGGGCTACATTCAGTGTATAAGATGCACCTAAATTTTCACCCCCTTTTGGGGGGTAAAAAGGTGCGTCTTATACTCTGAAAAATACGGTATATATACCAAATTTATATTTTGCTGATAAAGAAATAAAGGGAGACTAGTATAGATCTATTTCAAGCTTTTTAGCTTTCATCAGCTAGCCATACCCTTACTCAGATTTGAACTTGGGCTTCCTGCATGTTAGGCAGTTGAATTAACCTTCTGAGCCACAAGTTCTCCTCCCTTCATCAGCTTGAGCCAGGGGAAAGATTAAGTGTTTTTCTTTTTTTCTTTTTTTTTAATATAATTTTTATTGAATTACAGTACATGATAATACAATTCAACAGTTTTCGGTTTAGCGGTGTTCATGAATATATACAAATTATACACATGGTGTTCCCTGATTTACTTAATTGTTATTAATAGTTGCACCCTCCCTTATTCTATCTTTTACGTTTATCTTCCATCTACTTATACCACATTTCCCACACCGTGTAATATTCCGAGTTCTCTTTTTTGTTTATCACATATGTTAGTTTACTCATCTCTGCGCATTCTAATATTTTTCTAATTACATGCTCTTCTGGTGGCAGTCCTTTCTCTTTCCAATACTGTGCATATATTATTCTGGCAGCTGTAATGATATGCATAATTAGGTATCTCTTTTTTTCCCCATATGCCCTTTTTAGTATTCCCAGGAGAAAGGTTTCAGGTACCAAATTGATATTTTCCTCTGTTATTTCTTGTATCCATCTTCGAATCGTTTTCCAAATTTTTGTCGCTTTGGGGCATGTCCACCACATATGATAGAAGGTACCATGATGGTGGCCACATTTCCAACAATTTGGGCTTGTGTTTGGGTAAATTTTCGCTATCCTAGTAGGGGCTAAATGCCACCTATATAGCATTTTGTATTGGTTTTTTTTATACGCTACCGCCCTTGTCAATTTAAGATTACTATTCCAAATTGTTTCCCATTTGTCTAAGTTTATACTGTGTCCGATGTTTTTTGCCCATGCAATCATTTGCTTTTGACTACCTCCTCTACCCTATCATATTCAAGCAAATAATTATATAATTTAGCTAATAGCTTATTCTCCGTTCCCATCCATATCTTGTCAAATCCATTAGCTCCTGTCTCTATACCAAATTCCTCCTTGTCTTTTTGATATCGGGACTTAATTTGTAAATACGGCCACCAGTCAATATGAATGCCTTGTTCTTTCAACGCCTCGTTCGTTTTAAGATTCCCACTGCTATCTAAAATATCCTTGTACCTGAACATGTTTCCAGTTCCTAGCATGTTGGGATATATCATGGCCTCCATTGTAGAGAGCCATTTCGGGACTTTCATGTACTGCTTTTCCCTAATTTCCCTCCAGGTCTGCATTAATGTGTCTCTTATTTTATGCCTGTGAAAATATGTCCTTGTCCTTTTGCCTTTATCCCATAGATAAGCATGCCAACCCCTCTGCAGATCATGCCCTTCCAAGACCAAAATTCTTTTGTTTTCCAAGGTAGCCCATTCCCTTAGCCACACCAAATTGGCTGCTTTATGGTACACTTCCCATGCTGGGAGTCCAAATCCACCCCATCCCTTTTATCCTATAGTATTTGAATTGAAATCCTAGGTTTTTTCCCTCCCCAGATAAATTTCCTAGTAATGCTGTTCAGTTCTAAGAAATTTTTTTAGTCTAGGTTAACTGGCGTAGTTTGGAACAAATATAGCAGCTTAGGTAGGATGCTCATCTTTATTGAGGCTATCTTGCCTAGAAGTGATAATTGTAATTTCCCACATCTTTCCAAATCTTGTTTGATGTTTTTAATCAGGGGCACGTAATTATCTTCTTTTAAAGCTGAACATCTTGCCGTTATCTAGACTCCTAAATATTTTATTTTTTTAACTATTTGCAAACCCAGGGTTTCTTCTAGTGCTTTCTTTTGTTCTTCCGACAGATTTTTGGTCAACATTTTAGTTTTGGTTTTATTTAATTTAAATCCAGACACTTCTCCATACCTTCCCAATTCCTCCAAAATTTTTTGTCCCGTTTCTAATGGTTCCTTCATAATCAAAGTTATGTCATCAGCAAATGCCTGTATTTTGTATACTTCTTTCCTAATTTTCAATCCTTTTATTTCATTATGGTTCCTAATTCTTCTTAATAGAGCTTCTAAGGCCAATATAAATAGTAGTGGTGACAAAGGGCATCCTTGTCTTATCCCCTTTCTAATTTGAAATGTTTTTGTCATATCTCCATTTAATAAAATGTTCACTCTTTGTCATAAATTGTTGTTATCATTTTCTCAAAATTTACTCCAAATTTCAGCATTTTAATTTGTTGAACCATGAACTCCCAGTTCAAATTATCGAACGCTTTCTGGGCGTCTAAGAAAACTAGTGCCATTTGCTTACCCAAATGGGCTTCATAGTATTCTAGGGTATTGATCACTACTCTTATATTATTCCTTATCTGTCTTCCAGGGAGAAATTCATTTTGATCAGTATGTATCAAGTTATTTAATATTTTCTTTATTCTTTCTGCCATTACACTCATAAAAATTTTGTAATCCGTATTTAAAAGGGAGATTGGCCTATAATTTTTTATTTGTTTTGGATTGGTACCTTCTTTTTGCAATAGCGTGATATATGCCTCCCTCCACGAGTCCGGAATTTTGGATCCCATCAAGGCCTCATTACAAATTTCCAATAATTCCGGAAAAGTATTTCCTCCAAATCCAAATTTTTATACAATTCTCCTGGGAAACCATCTGGACCTGGTGATTTATTATTTTTAAGTTTAGAGATTGCCATCTTTAATTCCACTATTGTGACTTCCCTATTCAGCATTTCCCTTTCTTCCACTCCTATCAATGGGAATTCTTCCTCTGCAAGATATTGTTCAATTTTTTTTCTTGGAATTTCTTCCTCCTTATATAGTGCTACATAGTAATCCCAGGCAATTTCGAGCTTGTCCTCTTCTTTATTTAATATGTTTCCCTCTGTATCTTCCAATTGGTAAATGATCCCTTTTTCATTCTCCTTTTTTAATTTATAAGACAGCCATCTGCCTGGTTTGTTAGCATTTTCAAAGTAATATTGTTTTGATCGTTTTATCTTGTAGGCCAATTCTTCCTGATCCAAAATATTCAATTAGTGTCTTAATATCATCCAACTTTCTTTTGCCACCTTGTCTCCTGGATTTTGCTGCAGGTTCTTTTCTGCTTCTCCCAGTCTCTCTAAAAATTCCTTCTGTATCTTCCTTTTTTCTTTATTTTTATATACACTGTGTGATATTGCCAACCCTCTTAAATATGCCTTCATGGTGTCCCATATAATTACACGAGGTGTTACTTGATTTTCATTTTCCTCAAAGAATAATTTTTGTTCTCCCTTAACTTTTCCAATGTATTTCTTATCCCTCAAAAATTGCGTGTTTAACCTCCATCTCTTATGCTTTTTCCTCTGTAAATTTTTTCATCTTATTTCTAAAGGGTTATGGTCCGCCCATATATTTGGTGTTATTTCTGTGGATTCAATTTCCATCCCCAAGCTCCTACTAACCCACATCATATCAATTCTCGACCACAATTTTTGGGGGTTCGAATAGAAAGTATATTATTTCTTGTTCGGATGCAAGATCCGCCAAATATCTACTAAATTTAATTCATCCGTTAGGTTGAAGAAGGTTCTTGGTAATTTATCCCTTTTTTTCTTTTTGTCTTTACTATTCTTATGGTCTTTATCAGAATCTACTATCCCATTGAAGTCGCCAATTATACAAATGTTACTATATTCCATTTTACTTATTTTCTCTCCTAATTTTTTATAGTATTCCCCCAGATTTTTGTTTGGGGCATAGATAGCTACCAATAGTAGTTATCCTAACATTTAGGCCTAGCCTAGATGGTTTTTAATTGGGATTTTAAATTTTACGGATTTGGGGGTTTTAAATTGGGAAGCTAATGATTTAATTCTTTTTAAATTATCTTAACTTTTGTATTTGTATGTTTTCTAATTGTGGCTGTTCACCACCCTGAGTCCCCTCTGGGAGAAGGGCGGTATACAAATTAAATTAAAAAAATAAATAAAATAAATAAAATAAATAGTATTGGAAGGTTCCCTCTCTCTTTTTTTTTTATTGAAAAAGTTTTCAAATACAAGTTTTTCCCCCTTTCCCCCCCTCCTCCCTAACCCCCCCTCACCACCCACCCCTCCCTGTGACTTCTTCTTCACAACAATAACCTAATTCATAACTAATTTCATAATATTTTACCATTCCCTTACTCCCTCCTCTAAATACTGACCCTTAGCATAATATTATTATAACTCCCATTTTAGCAATAATCTGCCCTTTTTCTCCTCCGCCAAACCTATATCTATATATTATTACAACAACATTTCCTACTTTAACATTTAATCTTTTATATATATTAATATAACATTTCAAAGCAGCCTTATCCCTACATCCAAATTTAACATTTATTCAATTCTATCCATTTCCTCCACTCCCCTAAATATATCACTTAAAAATCCCTTTGCTTAAACTAATCAGTCAATAAACTGACCTATTTCCACCCAGTTTCCTACAAAGTTACCATGCACTACAATTCTAAATATAATCCACTGCCCACTCTACTAAAATATATATATATCTATGTATACATTCCATTATATAAAAAGAAAAAAGACAATGACTTTAAGTTTATAATCCATATAATATCTTCTGTAATGTCTTTCCACTGGATTGTTAAATCCTTCGTCCATAATAGGGTAACATAGCATCCTGGTGCAACAGTTTGTTCAAAATCTTCGATCATCTTCTGCCCCCATCAGTAATGAATATCCTCATATATATAAAAAAGTAAAAACAACCACCCGAGTGACATTATAATTATATTCCATATAGTTGTAATTGTGGCTTTCATCAGGATTATTAATTCCCATCATCCTAGTGGGTAACAACCAGATCTTCTGCATGCCCCAGCGTGACTCTCTTGCCTTGTAACTCGAAATAGTTATAATATATTTATCAGTAAAAGAAATCCAAAGTAGATGATTCAAATCCAACAATGTAAGGCTCTTTTCACATCCCAAAATCACGGCATTGCAGAGGTCTGCCACTGTCCTCAAGATGATATTAAGCAATAGTTCGCCTCCACTATCTTTTCACATATTCATTCTTTTTTTAAAGTCCCTGGCTTCACTGTTGCTTGATTTAGAAACTACTATTTCTATGAGATCTGTTTCTTTTTTTCTTTTTCTTTTGTGGGTTTAATTTCCATCCTGGTTTCCTTCCTACAAGTTGTGTATCAACTGTTCGATTTTCATTCTGTTTTATAAGTTGATCTTGTTGGTTTTGTTTTGATATCTCATATTTCTTTTCTATCACTTGTATGTCAACTGGTTGGTTTACGTACTTGTCTGTAACTTGATGATTCATCACGTTGGAGTTGGATGACACTGCTCTCATATTTATAGACAATCCAGCTGGGGTATCCAAGGAATCCAAAGACAATTTATCTACCACAGCCTCTATAATTTGATATTTTCCCTTTGTTTCCAACTCCTTTTGCTTGTTCTGTATTATGCCTAAAGATGTTAAATTCATTTTCAGATTTTTTTGATAAAATTCTCCCGCTTTTTCAACAGTATTCAGTTGGTATCTTTCTCCTTGATATCTCAATATTAAACCGATTGGAACATCCCACCTAAATAGGATATTTCTTTTTTTTAACTCAGTCACTAGAAAACCAAATTTCTTCCTCTCCGTTAACATCTTAGGCGGGAGCTCTTTAAAAATCCAAATCTTTCTTCCATAAAATTGCAAAGTAGAGTTAAAGGAATTCTGCACAATATTATTCCTAATTTCTTTATCCGTAAAATAAATCACCACATCTCTAGGCAATTGCCTTTGCTTTGCAAACCAGGAGTTTATTCTATAAATTCTGTCAATCCTGCAAAACACTTCATCAGGTTGAACCTTTAAAATCCCAGCCAGAATCTCAGAAGATATTTTCCTTAAGTCATCTCTGTTATTTTCCTGCAGACCTCTCAGTCTAATTGCATATTCTGTAAAATTATGTTGGATCATTAAAACTTCTCTTTCAATCCTCTGTTGTACATTTTCTTCATTACCAGTCTTTTGATCAGCCTCCATTTTGGGTTTGTCTTCTAAACTATTATCCTGAATGTTTGTCAAATCCTTTTTAATTTTTTGGATCTTATCATCCAAATTATCCTCAGTTTCTTTCATTTTAGACTCTAATAATTTAGTATTTGCATCCAACTGAATTATAAAGTCTGCTAAACCATTAGCCGTTTTTAAAATCTTTCGATCCAAAAAGTCAAACTTAGATTTCACCAATTCACCAATTTCTTTAATTTCCTGCTTAAATTTTTCAAGTTGCTGATTCACAATCTCATCCCTTCTTACAATCTCCTCTAGGAAAAATTCTATTATATTAAAATCAGGTTTCTGAGACTGGAGAGTTAGAACTTGTTCATGTAATTTGTTAATGGGGGAATCCCCCCCCCACTGCCTGTTTGTCTAACTTTATAAGTCTCAGTGCCATTTTTCCACCCAGACAAGATTTACTGGAAAAGAGAAAAAAAAACTTTTTTTCTCAACCAAGATCAATATCAGATCTCCAGGAGAAGAAAAAACAAACAAACAAACAAAAAAGAACACGAGAGTGAGGTTTTGCCTTCAATTGCAACCAAAAGTATTCATTCCGCTACTTTGTAATAGAAAACGGAAGGACTTTCGCTTTCAGCCTCTCTTCAAGCCGCGGCAGTCGCCATTTTAAAAATCTTTTTTCCTTTCCCTTCTTAAATAGCTTCAGTAACTTTTATAAAATAAGTAAAATACTTGCGCTTCAGGATCAGAGGTCCAGCTCACGTCTTCTTTAATTAATTTATCAAATTAGCAGGCTTGCTTTTGCCACCTAGCTCTGCATGTAGCAGAGATCTCCCAAAGCCCGGAGCATCGGCTGGGGATATGGGGAGTCTCTTCTGCTCCGTCCCAAAAGTAAATAAAAAACTTTTGGGATTAGGCAGAGAGCTCTACCCACCCCAGCCGGCTCTATCTCCGTTTCCTCATGGAAACGGAGTTTTTTCGAGCTGCCATTCCGCTGTAAAGGCGGCTCTTACAGGCAGTGGGTTTGACGATCCCGAAGGAGCGTCTGGTGGCGACAAACAGCAAACCGGAAGTTGGAAGGTTCCCTCTCTTGATCTCAATCGCTAACGTTCTCCCCTTGGTGTTAGTATATTTTAACTCCGCTACAATCCCTTTTTTGACATATAACACTACTCCCCTCTTTTTTCCCCCTGCTAGGGAGGTAAAGATTTCCCAAATTTATTATACTCTAGGCATTTTCCATCTTCTTTTTTTATATGGACCTCCTTAACACATATTATGTCGGCATTCTGTTTGGCTAGTTTTATAAGTAATTGTTTTCTCTTTCTATTGTCATTTAACCCATTGATGTTAATTGATATTAACTTCCAACCCTCCATTTCTAATTCTTTTGTGCTACCTTAGTTTTTATTTGCACGTGTGGTTCTTTGCCTTTTGTCTCTTTACTTTCCTTTTCTTCTGTCTCCTTCTCCTCCGGGGTTCCTTCTTTAGATCTCCATTGATGGGGAATTTCTTCTTCTTGCACTATTGCTTCCAGTTCTTCCTTTCTACTTTGATCCTCCTCCGTCCCTCTCAATTGATCCAGGAAGTCTTGTGCTGTTATGAGGCTATCTATTTTAATTTTTTTCCCCTGCCAAGTGATCAACATGCCTTCCGGCAATATCTATATGAAAAGGATGTTTCTCTTATTTAACTGTATGGCTAAGAATCTGTAGTCCCTTCTCAATTCCCTCACTCTCCTAGGAACTTGCTTTAAAATTGTCACCTCTTTCCCCTTGTATATCACCAATTCTTCTCTTGCCATATTGTAGAATATATCTTTGACTTTTTTCCTCACAAATCTAACGTGCACTTCTCTGGGTAATTTATTCCTTCTAGCATAATTGGTCTGCACTCTGTACACTTCATCTAGCTCTTTTATTATATGTTGTTTGTCCTGTTGTAATATTTCAGCTATCAATTCCGCCATCACTTGACCCAGGTCTTCCTCCTTAGCTTCCACTATATTTTGAAAGTGCAAGTAAAAAGATGCACTATCCATCTCTAACTGGATTATTGAGTCTTCCAGCTCTCTATTTTGCACCATCAGCTTCTGATCTATTGAGTCTAGGTTTTTCTCATTTTGTTCCATCCTGGTTTCCACCTTTTTTATCTTTTGTTTGTTGTTATGTATTGTTTCTTGTATCTCATTCATTTTTTGGTCTATGGCTTCAATGTCCATCTTCAACTCTTCATGGTTATTTGACATCTTTTCTTGCATTTTCAACATAGTATCTTGGATTACTGTCAGAGTTGATTGCATGGCTTGCATGGTCGGTATCACCACAGATTTTTCTGTTTTCGTCAGCCCTTCTGTCGACCTCTGCGTTGCTGGTGAGGTCATTGTTATTGTGGGATTTGAGGTAGTCTTCTTTCTTGTTTTTAGTACCATTGATGAGAGACTTGTCATTTCTCTCAAGACCTTTATCTGGTCTCTCACAATTCTTTAAATATTCCTCCAGATTATCATCCACTGATTACCTCTTCTTCTTTATCTAATGTTTTCTTATTTCTTGTGTTGCTAAAGATGCTAGACATACTCATTGTTCGTATCCAGAGAAATTTCTCTCTCTTTTTTTTTTAACCTCAGGACTATGACTGCAATACTTATCAATCTATTTCAAGCAATCAATGCCTATAGCAAAAGATACTTAATTCACAATTAATTCAGTTATGTTCAAAAATACTTAATTCTATTTTTCCAAATGTACATTAATTATCAGATTATCAAATTATTATTAATTAATTAGTGCTCTATTATCAATTAATATCACAATTATAAAATGCTACTTATAATACCCTTCAAGCAAATTAATAGAGAGAAATATCAACAATTAGAAGTAAAGCTATGTAAATATTTAAATATGTAGACGTATATAAATGTATATAGAGTATATAGAAATGTGTAAATATATATAGGGTTATGTAAGGTTGTAAATATATATATATATAGATGTTAATATATTAAAGTGTAGAGGTTTCAAAATATAAGTGAGTTACTGTGTGGATCAAAAGTTCTCCTTCTGTTGTTAGTTCATAGAGATCATTACTATTGTAACGCTCTCTACATGGGGCTCCCCTTGGGGTACCTGGAGGCTCCAACTGGTGCAGAATGCGGCTGCACGGGGGATTATGGGAGCGACGGGGCGCTCCCATGTGACTCCTCTCCTGCGCGAGCTGCATTGGCTTCCGGTGGACTTCCGGGTGCGCTTCAAGGTGTTGGTGATCACCTTTAAAGTGCTCCATGGCTTAGGGCCGGGGTACTTATGGGACCGCCTTCTGCCACCAATTGCCTCCCACTGGCCAGTTTGCTCCCACAGAGAGGGCCTCCTTAGGGTGCTGTCAGCCAGACAATGTTGGCTGGCGACCCCCAGGGGGAGAGCCTTCTCTGTGGCGGCACCTACCCTCTGGAACAATCTACCCCCAGAGATATGAATGATCTCCGACCTCCGGACTTTTCATCGGGCCCTAAAAACCTATTTTTTTTCAGTTAGCTGGGCTGTCCTGATTTTACGGTTGGTTTTAAAATTTGATATGGATTTTAATTGAAAAGTTTTAAATTACGGGCCAATTTATTTAATTATTTTAAATCTATTTTTTAACTTTTGTGTATAAATGTTTTTATCTTGGCCTTCACCACCCTGAGTCCGAAAGGAGAAGGGCAGTATAGAAATCTGAAAAATAAATAAATAAATAAATAAATTACAGTCCAATCCCCAGTGATTTCAAGGTCCTCCTAATTCCAAAGGCTGTTGGTTTGAGGCTAAATTCAATATGCCTTCCTCCGTTTATCTCCACACTTCAGCTGTCTTGCTGTCAATTCCAATTAATGGCTGCACTTCCAGTTTCTCTCCCCTCTGATGTCGACCAAGTCTCTGTATAAGCAGCCAAAGTTCTCTTACTTATTGTTGCTGAGAGCGTCCCACCGGTCTTCTATCTGCGCCACCTCTCTACTTCACCGATCACCTTCTTCTTCCTTGTCAGCTTGCCAGTAATCCGTGCTGTTCCGATCCACTCCCTTACTTCCAGTCGCCGCTTATTCACTTTCCACAAGTCCTTCCACCCGACACAGCCAGCTCCACTTCTCCAATGTCAATCCCCATGGTGTTCAGGAAAAAAGTATAAGTCCTCTTCTAACACCGGCTTCCACGAATTTCTTTGCTTCCCGTCTTTTTGCTGGCTATCGCGGCCTCGGGTCCGCCATTAGATGACAGACACACACGTGCTGGTTTGACAGAGGCATCTGGTCGAATGACGAGCACTTGCACCTCGCTTCTCCACTTGCTAGATTCCCTCTATTGTCTGTGAAGCTCTCCAGGCTCCACGCCTTGAAGGGATCCCCAAAGCACGGTGATTAACGGTGTTGGAGAGTAGCAATCACTCTCGCAACACCATGTCACCATGAATTGCCAACTGGAAGTCCTGATTAAGTGTTTTTCTATCGAGACAAAATTTATATTTTGTGGCTCAGAAGGTTAATTCAACTGCCAAACATGCAGGAAGCCCAAGATTGAATCTGAGTAAGGGTATGGCTAGCTGATGAAAGCTAAAGAGCTTGAAATAGATCTATACTAGTCTCCCTTTATTTCTTTATCAGCAAAATATAAATTTGGTATAAAATGGTTTGTTGTGAATGCGACTGCTTGAGGGCTCTGGGATTGGAGCTAAAAGGCGAAAGGGAGCAGAATGCCCCTCCCACATGTTGGGTAAGACCAGGTGTCTCGATAGAAAAACTATATATATATATATGTTTGTGTGTGTGTGTGTGTGTGTGTGTGTGTGTGTGTTTTCTTTTAGCCAGGTTTCTCCTACGTAACCAAGATTTTTCTTTCTACAGTCCTAGTTCAGTGGAGTCACATCCACTCAATTCTGGGCTTTTTTCTTCTGGCAGCCAGCAGGCCCTATGCTGCCCTATGCTGCCTAGTGAGAGACTTATATAGATCTATTTCTGGCTCGTTAGCCATCATCAGTAAGCCACACCCACATCTCATGTATCCTCCCTGTAAAGGTACAATATCTATTTTCTTACTTTTTTCTTCCTTTTTGTAGGTTTTATGTGTGTTTTTCTTTTAGCCAGGTTTGTGAAAGAAGACACCAGCATAATAATCCTACCAGCAGACACGGTGGTTATGAACACATCTGACTACCAAACCAAATTAACCAACCTACTCCAAGACTCCACATACAAACCCTAAACCCCTAAATTTTTGGGCCACAGTTATTTAATTCTTTTCATAATTTTAAATTTTGTATTGATATGTGTTTTAGTTCTGGCTGTGCACCACCCTGAGTCCACTTGGAGAAGGGTGGGATATAAATTGAATAAAATAAAAATAAATAAATAAACACAGATCCCACCATCTACCTGGAAAAAACCACTAGATCCAAAATAAAAGCCTCCCCCATCAGCGAAGAGATCCAGCAAAGAATCATTCCCAGAGAGAAATCATCCAGATGACCTAAGCTCTATGGTCTCCCCAAGATACACAAAGAAGGAACCCCACTCAGACCCATAGTCAGCTCCATAGGCTCACCTCTACAAAACCTAGCCAAATTTCTTGCCAAACAACTACAGCCCTATGCAGAATCCAACACCTCACATGTAAAAAACTCATTCCAGTTCATAGAGATCATAAAGAAACAAAACTTAAGCCCAATGACCTACTCGTGAGCTTCGATATCATATCCCTCTTCACCCAAGTGCCAATCAAAGAAGCCTTGACAGCTATCCAAAACAAATATAAACCCCCCAAGCACATCCTAGATCTGACCAACCACTGCCTATCCAACACAGACTTCATCTATAATGGACAAAAATACAAATAGAAGGAGCACCCATAGGATCACCCCTCTCACCTGTCATTGCAAACCTCTACATGGAACACTTTGAAACCCAAGCTCTAGAAAAATCTGATCACAAACCCAAACTCTGGCTCAGATACTTAGACGATACCTTCATAATCTGGCCACATGGGAAAGAAAAACTGGACAACTTCCTCACACACCTCAACAGCCTACACCCCAAAATACAGTTCACCATGGAAACAGAAGTTAACAACCAACTTCCCTTCCTGGATGTCTTAGTCTACAAGAAATCCAATGGCTCCCTAGGACACATCATCTACCAGAAGAAAACACGCACGAACCGCTATCTGCACGCACTCTCAACCACCACCCAGCACAGATCAACTCGGTAGCCAAGACACTCATCTCCAGAACAAAACTCTTAGCTGATGAACAACACCTAAAAACTGAATTACACACTCTCATTAACGTACTAACATCCAATGGATTCCAAAGAAATAAGATAGTTATTAGGTTAGGTTAGGATAGTTAGGTTAGAAAAAACCTAATCCAAAAAGAAACCCCCACTAAAATCCAAGACAGACAACAAGAAAACAGCAAAGCCCTCCTCCCATACATAAAAGGCACCACAGACAGAATCAGCAAGATCCTCCACAAACACAACATCAAGACAGTATTTTGCACAATCAGAAAAATATCCACCATCCTAAGAAACCCCAAAGACAAAATTGAATTAGAAAATCAAGGAGTATATGAAATCCCATGCACTGCCTGCCCCACCACATACATCGGACAAACCAACAGAAGAATAAGTGCACGCATTGAAGAATACAAGAACTCAGTCAGAAAAGAGGAACCAACTTCTTCCCTGGTCCAACACCAAAGCCACAGGACATGATATTGACTTTAAAAAGACCAGAACTATCGCCAAAACTGAACACTTTAACAACAGAATAATAAGAGAAGCCATCAAGATAGAAAAACGCCCACACAGCATGAATAAACAAGATGATACTTCCTTCCTACCAGCCATTTGGAAACCCGCCCTCATTGACAAATGAGTCCCTAACACAAAGAATGACACCAGACCTACATTCACGAAAACCACACAGGTTGTCACCACCACACAATCACGCAAAAAGCAAACCCACACCGATGAGGCACGACCACAAACCAGAAGCCAGACCACAGCTGCATCATTAGCCACTTTAAACCCCTCCAATCCATACATGAAGCAAACTGACACCCACCATGAAGATGTGGCATGACCATGAACGCGAAGCCAAACAACAGCAATGCAGCTCACCAGCTCAAATCCCCCTGCAACTCAGACTAACCCGAGCACAACCAAGCCCCCACCTAATCAGAACATACCTCCACCCAGTGGTGGGATTCAATTTTTTTAACAACTGGTTCTGTGGGCATAGTTGGGGGTGTGGCTTGGTGGTCATGTGACTGGGTGGGCGTGGCTAGCTGGTCATGTGACCAGGTGGGCGTGGCTAGCTGGTCATGTGGCTGGTGGGCGTGGCTATCTGCATAGGGACTACAGAGGGCTGAAAAAAGTCATTTCTGACAGGTCCTCGCACTTTTGACCGTGTCACTCATTTCACAATTGCTTCTCTTCACCATGGTGACAAGATAGGGCAAAAACGTAAAATGTGAGGACAGTCGTAAGTTCGAGGACTGGTCAAAAGTGCGAGGACCAGTCAGAAATAATTTTTTCAGCCCTCTGAGTAGTCCATATGCATAAAAGGATACAGCAATAGAGAGGGATGAAGGAAGGGAAGGGAAATTAGAGTAGGAGTGAGGGTAAGAGAGGGAGGAAGAGAGGAGAAGAAGGAGAAAGAAAGAGAAGAAGAAGCGGGGGGAAGAGAAAGTAAGTAAGAAAGAAAAGACAGAGGTGGTAGGTTTGAGGAGAAAGATTGCTGTACAATAAAAAAGATGAAAGGGAAGAAAGCCAACCCCAAACAAATATAAAGATACTAAGATAAAGAATGAATTGTTAAACTTTAAAGAATAAAAGAGAACAAATATGAATAAATAGCAATAATTAGAAACACACATACAAACATACAATGTATTTTCTTTGAACAGAGTATTTGGCCGGTTCACAAATTTAAACAGTGTTTAGTCATTTCAATTAAATTTACAATTTCTATATTTCCTTTTTGCCATATTTATTCCTCCTCTATTTTTGTAAAAAACCAATATTACTCTTCATCTTCATCTCTAATCTTAATTAAATTCAATTTTTCCCTTCTATTCTATATTATACCCCTTCCCATTGTCATCTATTTTTATATCTATCCTCACATTGGTTAATTATGTAATATTACAGTTGTTTAATATAAATTCAACATTTTGAATTTATATTAAACAACTGTAAATATATAACAACTGAGTAATATAACTCAATTAGTTATATAACTACATTTTTTGTATATTAATCAATATGAACATGAATATTCCAATTATTTCCATGCAATCCAATTTCTTACAAATAAATTAATTATATTTACCAATAATAATAAACCAAATAATTTCCCCCATATATTCCTCCAAACCACAACTTAACCATTTCTGCTTTCAACACAATATACAATTAATAGTAGCTCAATTATTACAATTCCCTAGTTAAATAGAGCTTTTTTTCTTTTGTGTTTTAAAATCTTGAACTGTCCTCTTTTTCCCTAAATTTCCCATTGTTTGCACCTACCTTTTTTGGTGAGGAAAAAGAAAAGAAATCTGCCTGCCTAATTCTCCAACATTGCAACAACAGCAAAGCCAACAGCCTGCTTTACTTTCTGTTTTAGGCAGGATATTGCCCAGGTGACAGCAGTAAAAGTTTGCCCTTGGTTATCAGCCAATAAACAAATTTTCAAAACAGAAAAATATTTAGCTGTGCCTTTGTTTCCTGTCCTGAGAAGATTCTTTACAAAATTGAGGTTGGACCAACTTGGAACAAATATGCTCTGGGGTAGATATAAGGGTATTCCTATAAGGGAAAAGGTCTGTCTATGTGGGACAGGGGAAGTCGAAACAACGTCCCACGTAATTTTTGATTGTCTCCTATATTCAGACCTGAGGGAACATCAACTGGGCAGGATCTTTTATACCAGCACCCCTAAGTCTAAAGAGCACTTTTTGTGATATTGTTTGTTAGGTTCCAACTTGCAGTTGGTAAAATGGATTGCTAAATTTGTGGTAAAGTTGATGGGAAGGAGGACAAAGTTGGTGCAGCAAAATGCGGTAGATTGTAAGAATGATCACTTGATCTAACAATGTAATTTTAATAGCAGTTAACACTGATTGGGTAGATGCAGGGGCGACATTATAATATAATTTTAATCAGGTACTTTAAATTATTGTATTTTATCCCGATTTTATTTTAGATCGTATTTTATTCTAATTGTATTTTAATTGTGAGTTATTCCAATCTTACTTAATTTGTTTTACCAAACCTTTGTAATGATTTGTCTTTGTAATTCTGCACTTGATATGGCCCAAAGGGCTAATCAATAAATAAAAATTGAATTGACTTTCTGTTTAGTTTTTCAGTATAGCTAGGGGAAAAAAAATCAGCACTCTTTGCAAGCAAGCCCTGAGCAAAACAGCTGAGAGCAAATCAGCTGAGAGTCGGGAGCCGATCTAAGCAAGGGATAATTAGCCTATGCTGAAGCTCCGTGGGCCAATAAAATTACAAAAAAACACCGAACCCTTTGTTAAATTGCTGGCTCGCCCACCCCTCACCCACCACTATTTATTGGCAATAAATAGTGGTGCGGAGGGGTGGGGCAAGGGGTGGGGTGAGCCAGCAATTTAACAAAGGGTTTGGGTGAACCCCCTAGAACCAGCAGAATCCCACCACTGCCTCCACCCACTAGAACACAGCCAAGCTCCCACCCAATCAGTTCACACACCCACAGTTAAAAGGAAGAAACAGCTGTGATCACACATTGCTCCTAGAAGCACGAAGCCGAAAACACCAACCTGAAGATGATGAATGAGACTTCATCGAAACGTCACCAAGACACTTACAATTTTATGCGGGAGAAAACCCGAATAACCAAAGACCTACATACAAACACCCGCAAAAACCTCAGAAAACAAATATATATATGCAAAGAATTAAAAGCAATGTTGCAAAATGACCAAAGAATAAAAAAAAATGGAAACAAAAATGGATCAAGTAGATGTAAAAATAGAAATGATGGAACAGAAGTCATTGCAACTAAATAAGGAGCTGACAGAGTCAATTGCATTTTTAGAAATGGAGAAAACTTCATATTTCCTATAGTTCCAAAATATTGTGGAAGAAAAAGAGGAAGAGTTGGGAGAAAAGATGGCAGAAATTCTGGCAGAATTAGTACAAAGAGATAAGATGGAAATAAGGGGACAGATAGATGAAATTTATCATGTGCACACCAATTATATATGAAGACATTGGTTGGTAAGGGAGGTACACATAAGATTTACAAAACGAACAGTGAGGGATGAAATATATAAAAAATCAAGAGAAGAAACGTTAACTTACAAAGGTAAAGAAATCATAATTTTGAAGCAGATACCATGAAGAATTCAGAACCAATGACAACAATACCAATTCTTGACAACTCAACTAACAAAATGCAAAGTGATGTTTAAATGGTTGATACCAGATGGCATACTCATAACTTGGCAAGAGAGGAAATATAAAGTGGACACAGTAGAGAAAGCACAAGAATTTTATAAACTTTACTTTTCACAGGAAGAAGAACAAGAAAGTAAGGAAGAATTGGAAAGCAAAAGCCAGGACGAAGATCAAATAGAAGAAAGAGAAAGAGAAATAAGAAAGATTAAGGAAAAAGAACAAGAAGAAAGAGAGGGAGTGAAAGGGAGAGTAAGAAGAGAGACAAGAAACACAAAAAAGTAACTTCAATAAGAAATGAAAGAGGCAATAAAACTCTTCTCTGTGAATATAAATGGCTTAAATGCACTAAGAAAGAGAACACAAACATGTACTAAACTACGAAAGCTTGAAGCAGATGTGATATATCTACAAGAAGTACACATTAAAAAGGGATATCAAAAATTATTAGAGTATCCAAAATTAGGGAAATTATACACATCATTAATACAAAAAAAGAAAAGAGGAATCACTATATATGTAAAAGAAAGAATAAAATTAAAATTAATCCATTAGGACGAAGAGGGTAGAATATTAATGATAGAATTAGAAGTTGAATAAAAACAATCGTTATTAACAGTAATATACGCCCCTAACAAAAATCAACACGATTTTTTTTAAAAAGTGCATAACAAAATAATAGAACTAGAATATGATAACATTTGTTTAATTGAGGATTATAATGCAATAGCAGATATTAAAAAAGTTTATAAGAGTAACAAGAAAAACAAAAAGAAGAAAGATATATTTCCAAAAAAAAATTCTTTAATATGGCATCAGAATTAAAATTGCGAGATGTATGGAGTGAAATGCATAGTGAAGAGAGCCAAAATACATTTTATTCATAACCACATCAATCCTGGTCCAGGATTGATATGGCTTGGATGACAGCTGAAATTCAGACAGGACTAGAAGAGGTAGAAATAGGAGTAAATGAGTGGGCAGACCATAGTCCAATAATTATAAAATGGAAAAAGCAAAAAAAAAAGGTTAAAAGATGGACAATGAATCAAAATATATGTAGAGACAAAGAATATAAATGGATGCTAGAAAATGAGTTGAATATATTCTTTAGCGTAAATAAAAAAGAGGATACCACAATACAAAATGTCTGGGACACTGTAAAAGCATATATCAGAGGATTGACAATGGCTTATAACATGAAGAAAAAGAAGGAAAGGAAATGTCAACAAGAAAAATTACAAGAAGAACTTAAAAAGGCAGAATGTAAATTACAGGAAAACCCCCAAAATAAACAATCAAAAGAGGAATGGAATATAATTAAACATAAAATAAATTTAACAATTCAAAAGGAAATAGCCCAGAAAATAAAGATGTCAAAACAAAACTATTTTGAACATGCAAACAAAACCAGTAGATGGTTGGCTTATAAATTAAAAAAAGAAAAAGATAAAAGAATGATATATCAATTAAAAGACGAAAATGGGACAATGCAATATAGAAGGGAGGATAAAAAGAAAATCATTCAAAAGTTCTTTTCAAATTTATATAGTCAGGAAGATATAGTAGAAGAAAACGTCAAAAATTATATAGAGGGAACAAACTTGAATAAAATTACAGAAGAACAAAAAGAAATATTAAACAGGCCGATAACGGTGACAGAATTTGAAATGGCATTGAAAAAACAAAAAAACAACAAAACACCTGGCCAGGACGGTCTACCAATGGAGATATACAAAACACCCAAGAAATGCTGGGAGGGATGATGTTGGAAATATTTAATGAGGCTCTGGAACAGGCAAATATACCGAAAACATGGACAGAAGCAATAATTACTCTTATTTCCAAAGAAGACACTGACCATCAACAAATACAAAATTACAGACTGATCTCATTACTAAATAGCGATTACAAGATATTTACGTCAATCATAGCCAAAAGAATTTTAAAAATTCTGAACAGATATATACAGCCGGATCAAAATGGATTTTTGCCAGGCCGACAAATTAAAAATAACATGAGAACAATAATAAATACTGTAGAATTCTATGAAACACATTCGGAAAAACAAGCTTCACTGGTTTTCCTTGATGCCCAAAAGGCATTCGATAATTTGAACTGGAAATTTATGATAAACCAATTGAAATTCATGAAATTTGGGACAAAATTTGAAAAGATGATTGAAAAAATTTATACAAAATAAACGGCAAGGGTAATTATGAATGAGGACATTACAGAACAATTCGATATAACAAAAGGGGTGAGACAAGGATGCTCACTTTCTCCACTTCTATTTATATTAACTTTAGAAATGCTTCTGAAGAAAGTTAGAGGATCAAGAAATAAAAGGGTTAAAAATAATTTAAAAATTTATTTAAAAATAAATATAAAAATATAAAAATATTATAAAAATGTAAAAATATTTAAAAATAAAGAAAGAATATAAGATCCAGGCTTTTGCCGATGATCTGGTGTTTGTAGTGGAGGAACCATTAGAATCAGGCCCAAAATTGATTATAGACGCATAGACGCATCTGTCTTAGAGTGCTGGAGTGGGGGTGGGGCGGCACTGGCACCGTTGATGGCGTCTGTCGCAGAATACCGCAATGGTAGTTGTTTGCTGAGGGTGAAGAGAAGAAGCCGAGGTGAGGAGGCCTGGACTTATAAATCGGCAGAGGAAGAGATGATGCCCTCCTCTGGGGATATTGTTTCCCCCCTCCCTCTCCCCGCCTTCCCCCCTTCTTTATGGGGGGAGGGGTTTACGAACTGCTATACTTTGGACCCCTTACCATGTTCCACTCACGCCCTCGCCGGTGGGAGAGACTGAGCACCATTATGAGGGAGCTGAGGGACTTTCTATATCCCAACGGAGAAGACATAACATCATTCCCGATAACCACCTATAACGGGACCAGCCATCGTGAGAGGATGGTTGGTCATCAGCCTCCGTTGGAGAAAAAAGAACATTGGACCTTCTCCCTGTCGTGAGAGGACAGTGGAGTCCAGCCCTACAAATGGATATTTTGTGACCTTTTATGCTCAGTTATCCCTTTGGACTATGATGGACTCTCGGACTGGCCTTCCTTTCCCGTCCTTGGTTCGGTTGATGCTCCCAAAAGCCGACCTTCTTGCGCTGCGAAACTCCCCCCTCTCGCAGGCCTGGCCCTCCACGTTATCGAGGGCCTATCTTGATGACAGGTTTTGGAACCCCAAGAGATGGCATGCAGCGAAGAGGGGGTTGAGGGGGTTTTATCGGGATTTTAAAGGAAAATTTTAAGGGGACCCGGGAGGAGGGGAGGGGGTTGTAGAGATGGACCTGCGGGGGTTCATATAGCCACCAAGTGGGATGATGGGTTGCTTGGGCACAGCAGAGAGATTGCAGAAGAAAATTTGTCTGGGGAACAGCGGGGTGTCGGGAAGGACAGTGCAATTGAAATAGTGAGTGGGAGGGGCAGATATGACAGGCGCAGGGAACCATATCATGTTCCAGGGGTGCGCATATACTGTCTACGAGTGATTGCACACTCCAACCTCCAATGCGCGATTCGGGTCCTGGGTTGCACAGAGCCTCAGGCCCTGGGTCTGCGGCTGATGTTATGTAATGCCAGGTCGGTTGTTAACAAAGCCTCCCTCATTTGTGATCTTATTTTGGAGGGGAGTGCAGACCTGGCAGGTATTACGGAGACCTGGTTGGGCCACGAGGGGGGGGGATTCCCCTCATTGAAATGTGCCCACCAGGTTTCCATGCATTTCATCAGCCAAGGGCTCAGGGGAGGGGTGGGGGAGTGGTGGTGATTATTAGGGAAAGTCTTAGTCCAAGGGAGACCACTGTTCCTCAGATAGCCGGATGTGAGTCCCTCCTTGTGAAGTGGGGCCGTGGGAGGCAGATGGGTTTGCTGACTACGTACCTGGCTCCCTGCCACGTGGCAGTGACCCTGCCCGAGTTGCTCGACGTTATTGCCGGGGTGGCGGTTGATACCCCCAGACTTATTGTCATGAGGGATTTCAACCTGCCATCTGCAGGTGAGGCGTCAGAGGTGGCTCGGGAGTTCATGGTTTCCATGACGGCCATGGACCTGACCCAATTAGTTCAGGGCCCCACTCACATAGGGGGACACACTCTGGACTTGATTTCGTCTCTGGTCAGTGGTTGAATGATCTTGGTAGAGGGGATTTAGATATTAAACCCTTGTCATGGACAGATCATTCTTTCCTTGGCTTGGACTTTCCTGCCGCTTCCCCCCACTGCAGGGAGACGGAGCCGATCAAATGGTTCCGTCCCAGGCCCCTGATGGATCCCGAAAGGTTCCTGATGGAGCTTGGGCCATTTCCTGAGACCCTGGCACACGACTCGACTGAAGACCTGGTGGCCGCCTGGGAGAGTGCGGCCGCCGGGGCTTTGGACCGCGTTGTGCCTTTGCGGCCTCTGACCTGATGCCGACCTCAATTGGCTCCTTGGTTCTCCGAGGAGCTGAGAGAGATGAAGCGTTGGAAAAGACGCCTAGAGAGCATTTGGAGGACTAGTCAATCTGATTCCGACCGGACACTGGTGAGGTCTTATATCAAGACCTACCTAGTGGCGATAAAAGCGGCAAAATCTAACTATTTTTCTGCTCTTATCGCATCTGCAGAGAACCGCCCAGCCGCTCTGTTTAGGGTGACCCACTCCCTTCTTTGGGGGGGAGTGCGGGAAGATCTCTTGCAGGGTTGAGCTGAGGATTTTGTGCAATTCCTGCATGATAAAGTCGCTCGGATTCAGGAAGGCTTGGACTCCGACTGGGTGAGTCCGGGGGAGGAGACGAGGGTAGGTCTTGAGAACATTATCTGGGAGGATCCTGTGGCTCCCGAGGATGTCCTGGGACGGCTGAACGTGACCACATGTTTATTGGACCCGTGTCCCTCCTGGTTGGTACTGGCTTCCCGGGAGGTGACACGAGGCTGGCTCCAGAAGATTGTTAATGCTTCTTTGAGTGAGGGGGTCCTGCCGGCCGCTTTGAAAGAAGCGGTTGTGAGGCCCCTCCTCAAGAAGCCCTCTCTGGATCCGGCTGTTTTGGCTAACTATCGTCCAGTCTCCAACCTTCGCTTCGTTGCGAAGGTTGTTAAGAGTGTGGTGGCGCAGCAGCTTCCCTGGTACCTGGATGAAGCTGTCTATCTAGACTCGCTCCAGTCCGGCTTCCGGCCTGGGCACAGCACGGAAACAGCATTGGTCGCGTTGGTGGATGATCTCTGGAGGGCTCGGGATAGGGGTTGCTCCTCTATCCTGGTCCTGTTAGACCTCTCAGTGGCTTTTGATACCATCGACCATGGTATCATGTTGCACCGGTTGGAGGGGCTGGGGGTGGGGGGCACCGTTCTGCAGTGGTCCTCCTCCTACCTCTCTGACCAGTCGCAATCTGTGTTGACAGGGGGGCAGCGGTCGATCCCGAGGCACCTTGCTTGTGGGGTGCTACAAGGGTCAGTCCTCTCGCCCCTTCTGTTCAACATTTATGTAAAGCCGCTGGGTGAGATCATCCGTGGCTTCGGGGTGGAGTTCCATCAGTACGCTGATGACACCCAGCTGTACATCTCCACCCCAGGCCACCCCAACGATGCCCTTGAAGTGATGTCCCAGTGCCTGGAGGCCGTGCGGGCCTGGATGGGGAGAAACAGGCTCCGACTCAACCCCTCCAAGACCGAGTGGCTGTGGCTTCCAGCATCCCGATATAGCCAGCTGACGCCATCGCTGGCTATTGGGGGAGAATCACTCGCCCCCACAGAGAGGGCTCATAACTTGGGCGTCCTCCTGGACACACAGCTGTCTTTAGAAGATCATTTGACGGCCGTGGCCAGGGGGGCTTTTTATCAGGTTCGCCTGATACGCCAGTTACGCCCCTTTCTAGATCGGGACTCCCTACGCACAGTCACTCAGGCACTCGTCACTTCCCGTCTGGACTATTGCAATGCTCTCTACATGGGGCTCCCCCTGGGGTGCACCCAGAGGCTCCAGCTGGTCCAGAATGCGGCCGCGCGGGGGATTATGGGGGCGACGAGGCGCTCCCATGTGACACTTCTTCTGCGCAAGCTGCACTGGCTCCCGGTGGTCTTCCGGGTGCGCTTCAAGGTGTTGGTGACCACCTTTAAAGCGCTCCATGGCTTAGGGCCGGGGCATCTACGAGACCACCTTCTGCCACCAATAGCCTCCCACCGGCCAGTACACTCGCACAGAGTGGGCCTCCTTAGGGTGCCATCCGCCAGACAATGTCGGCTGGCAACCCCCAGGGGGAGAACCTTCTCTGTGGTGGCGCCCACCCTCTGGAACAACCTCCCCCCAGAGATACGTACAATAACAGACCTCCGGATTTTTCGTTGGGCCCTGAAAACCTATTTATTTCAACTAGCTGGGCTGGCCTGAGTTAAATTTTAAATTGATTTTAAATTGGGTTGTTTTAATTTATGGCCAAAATATTTAATTATTTTAAACTGCTTTTAAATTTTGTATGTTGTGTTTTTTACTTTGGCTGTTCACCGCCCTGAGTCCTATTGGAGAAGGGCGGTATAGAAATGGAAACAAACAAATAAATAAATAAATAAATGTGGACAGGGCTCTGGGTAAGATTAGTGCCGCCACATGTTTATTGGACCCGTGTCCCTCCTGGTTGGTACTGGCCTCCCGGGAGGTTACACAAGGCTGGCTCCAGGGGATTATAACTGCTTCTCTGAGTGAGGGTGCCTTTCCCGCTGCCTTGAAAGAGGCGGTGGTGAGGCCCCTCCTCAAGAAGCCTTCCCTGGACCCGGTTGAATTAGCCAACTACCGTCCGGTCTCCAACCTTTGTTTTGTGGTGAAGGTTGTTGAGAGTGTGGTGGCACGACAACTGCCCAGGCACCTGGATGAAGCTATCTATCTGGACCTGTACCAGTCGGGCTTCAGGAGGGGTACAGCACAGAAATGGCATTGGTTGCATTGGTGGATGATCTCTGGAGGGCTCAGGACAGGGGTTGTTCCTCTGTCCTGGTCCTATTAGATCTCTCAGCGGCTTTTGATACCATTGACCATGGTATCATGCTGCAGCGGTTGAGGGGGTTAGGAATAGGGGGCACCATTTTGTGGTGGTTCTCCTCCTTCCTCTCCAACCGCTTGCAGTTCATGTTGACAGGGGGGCAGAGGTCGACTTCAAGGTGCCTCGCATGGGGAGTGCTACAAGGGTCGGTCCTCTCGCCCCTTCTGTTCAACATTTATGTGAAGCCGCTGGGTGAGATCATCCGTGGTTTTGGGGTGAGAGTCCACCTGTACGCTGATGATACTCAGCTGTACATCTCCACCCCAGACCACCCCAACGATGCCCTTGATGTGATGTCTCGCTGCCTGGAGGCCGTGTGGGTCTGGATGGGGAGAAATATGCTCAGACTCAACCCCTCCAAGACTGAGTGGCTGTGGTTCCCGGCATCACGATATAGTCAGCTGGTGCCATTGCTGACTATTGGGGGTGAGTCTTTAGTCCCCCACAGAGAGGGCTTGCAACTTGGGTGTCCTCCTGGACGCACGGCTGTCTTTAGAAGAACATATGACAGCCGTGGCCAGGGGGGCTTTTTATCAGGTTCACCTGATTCGCCAGTTGCAGCCCTTTCTCGATTGCGACACCTTGCGCACAGTCACTCACGCCCTTGTCACCTCCTGACTGGACTACTGTAATGCTCTCTACATGGGGCTCCCCTTGAAAAGCACCCGGAGGCTCCAACTGGTCCAGAATGTGGCCGTGTGGGTGGTTATGGGCGCACGTGACACCCCTCCTACGCGAGCTGCACTGGCTCCCAGTGGTCTTCCAGGTGTGATTCAAGGTGTTGGTTACCACCTTTAAAGTGCTCCATGGTATTGGACCTGGGTACCTTCGAGACTGTCTTCTGCCACCAGTAGCCTCCCACCGGCCAGTCCGCTCCCACAGAGAGGGTCTCCTCAGGTTGCCATCGGCCAAATTATGTCGGCTCGCGACACCGAGGGGGAGGGCCTTCTCTGTGGGAGTCCCTGCCCTTTGGAATGAACTGCCCCCAGAAATGAGTAAGATCTCCGATCTCCGTGTATTTCGCTGTGCCCTCAAAACCTTGTTGCTCCACCAGGCCGGGCTATCAATGTAAAGATTTTAATTGGTTTTAAATATGGGATTTTAAATTTGGGGGTTTTATAATTGAGCCATTATTTAATAATTTTAATTATATTTAAATTTTGTCTGTCTTTGTGCTTTAAATCAGGCTGTACACTGCCCTGAGTCCTTCGGGAGAAGGGCGGTATAGAAATAAAAAAAAGAAATAAATAAATAATAAAAGAAAATAGAAGAATTTGGTGAGGTAGTGGGACTCAAAATTAACAAAAATAAATCTAAATTATTAACCAAAAATCTTACAAAGAAACAAGGAAAAGAATTAGAATGTAGTACAAAAATACAAATAACCAAGAAAATAAAATATTTAGGGATTTGGCTTACTGCAAGATGTTCCTCAATTAAAGAGGACAATTATGATAAATTGCTACAACAAATCAAAAAAGATTTAGAAAATTGGAAAAAACCTACAGATCTCGCTATTGGGGAGGATCACCACAATTAAAATGAATATTTTGCCAAAAATACTATTTCTCTTCCAAGTTATACCAGTAAAATTAGAGAAAAAACTTGTTTGAAGCTTTAAATAAAATAGTTACCAAATTTATATGGCAGAGAAAAGACCGAGAATTAGACTTAAATTACTACAAGACACAAAAGATAAAGGAGGAGTAGCACTCCCAGAATGGGAAATATATTATCAAGCCTCTTGCATAACCTGGATAAAAGAGTGGATAGAGTTAAGGGATAAAAGAACACTAGCAATTGAGGGACATGATCTACTAGCGGGATGGCATGCATTCCTTTGGGATGAAAAACATAAAACACATAGTTATTTTAGAAGACATATACTAAGGAATGCATTGCTACTAATTTGGTTAAAAATAAAAAAACAGCATTACACAAAAATACCAATTTGGATTTCACCTATAGAAGCATTAAAACATCCAAATTTAACTGAATGGGATAAGATAATAAGATATAGAGATATACTAAAAGAACAAGAAAATTTGAAATCGAAACAGGAATTGGATCATGACCTTAATAAAGGATTGGTGGAGATACATGCAAATTCAGTCTAACTATAAAGAAGATACAAAATTATATGAAACACAAAATGAGCAACATGAATTGAATACAATTATACAAGGGACAGAGGAGAAATTAATTAGTAGGATATACAAAATTTTACTGCAATATAAGATGGAAGAGGAAGTAGTTAAAGATACAATGATCAAATAGGCAAAAAATTTTAATAGTACAATAGAATTGGAGAGATGAGAAACAATGTGGCAAATAAATACAAAATTAACTATGTCCGCAGCATACAAGGAAAACCAGTTGAAGATGTTCCATAAATGGCATCTTCCCACGGCTAGACTTGCGAAGATGTTTCCGAATAATTCTCCAGTATGTTGGAAATGCAATAAGAACTACAGAACATATTATCATTTGTGGTGGACGTGTCCACCTGCAAAAAAAAGAAAAAAAAATCTGGGCTAAGATTAAGAAATGGTTAGAAAAAATAACAGAGCAACCTATTGATGGAAAACCAGAGACATTCTTATTAGGAATATTTACCGAAAAATACACCAAAGAAATAAAATATTTGATTTTACATATTATAACAGCTGCACGCATATTATATGCACAAAATTGGAAAAGGGAAAACATACCAATAGAAGAAGAATTGATTAAAAAAATCCTAGAATGTGCCGAGATGGACAAATTAACAAAAGAGACCAAAGAAAAGGAAGATACGGAATATTATATAATCTGGAACAAATGGTATAATTGGCTAGAGACTAGAAATAATGGATAATAAAAATAGGGGTGAAGTTGAAACTGGAAAGAATGAATATTATAATGTATTGAATGTATAAAACAATATGATCGTTAAGAAATATAATATAATTAAAAGAGAAAGGGACAAGAAGAAAATGAATAGTTTAAAGGGAATTGGGGGAGAATGTAAATATTAGAAGATGACCACCACGAAATAGCTGTAAAAAGTGTGTGTGTGTGTGTGTGTGTGTGTGTGTGTGTGTGTAAATTTGATTTATATGCCGCCCTTCTCCAAAGACTCAGGGCGGCTTACAATGCGTTAAGCAATAGCCTTCATACTTTTGTATATTTTATACAAAGTCAGCTTATTGCCCCCACAATCTGGGTCCTCATTTTACGTACCTTAGAAAGGATGGAAGGCTGAGTCAACCTTGAGCCTGGTGAGATTTAAACTTGCAGTAATTGCAGGCAGCTGATGTTAATAACAGTACTTTAGTCTGCTGCGCTACCAGGGCTCTAAACATATATGTTTTGTGTTTTGTGTTTGTCATATTGTGTTATAATAAAAATAAAAATTAAAAACAAACAAACAATGCACTAAGCAGTATGCTTACCCTGTACCAGTGGTAAGCCACATCATCGCTTCACTCCAGGGAGGCCAAATCTTCGCTAAACTAGACCTCACCCAGGCCTACCAGCAGCTACCAGTAGACGATGCTACCGCAGATACACAAACAATAGTTACACACAGAAGTGCATTCCGAGTGCGCCGCTTGCAGTTTGAGGTAAGCGTAGCACCAGGGTTGTTCCAAAGTATTATGGAATGAACACTGAAGAACATTCTCGGCATCTGTCTGTACTTTGATGATGTCCTGATTGCGGGGGAATCAGTGGCAGTCCTGGTGGAATGTTTCCACGCACTATTCTGTTTCCGTGAGGCAGGCCTAAAACTCAAGAAGGAAAAGTGCCAGATCAATGTGTAATCCACAGAATTCCTGGATTTCTGCAACGACGCTGCCGGAATCCACCCACCTGAAGCAAAGGTAAAGGCAATTCATCAAGGCCCCACACCAAAATCCAAGGGGGAGCTTCAAGCATTCCTAGGCTTGCTCAATTTGTACCACTCCTTCTTACCACATAAGGCTGCCCTGGCAGAACCACTACACCACCTACCGGACAAAAAAGCACCCACCTACTGGACAAAAAAGGCACTCAAGACAAAGCGTTCAAGGCAGTAAAATCATTGCTATCCTTGGACTCCGTCCTAGCTCATTTCAACGAAACCCTACTAGTAACAGTAGCTTGTGATGCTTTGCCATATGGCATTGGGCAGTACTAAGCCATAGGATGCTAAATGGTAGAGAGGCCCCCGTCACGTGCTATTCTAGAACATCATCATCGGCTGAAAGGAACTATGCCCAGATAGACAAGGAAGCCCTTGCCATAGTGGCTGGCATTAAAAAGTTCCACGACTTCTTATATGGATGAACCGTCACCATCTTTACAGACCACAAACCTCTGCTTGGTCTCTTTACAGTTGACAAACAGACACCGCAGATTCTGTTGCTGCGAATGCTACCATGTCCATTTTCATGGATGTACCGGCTAGTCCACAAGCCGGGCAAGAAAATGGGCTATGGCGATGCTCTCAGCCAACTACCCCTACCACAGACTCAGCTGGATCTACCCCCACCTTGTCATGTTCTGGTGATCCAGGACGTGCCTGAAGCATCCCTACATGCAGGGGACGTTGCAGCTGAAACTACCATGGACAGAACACTTAGCCATGTTTTCAATTGGGTGTTAAGGGGATGGCCAGAGGCCTGGCCAGGCCCTGAGTTCCAGCACTACGTTTCTCAGAAAAATGAACTGTCGGCCCACAAGGGATGCGTGCTCTGGGGCAGCAGGGTTATCATTCCACCCAGTCTTCGCTCCAAGGTGCTGGATTCCCAGGAATTGTTTGGATGAAGGCTCTAGCCAGGAGCTACTTGTGGTGGCCAGGCCTGAACAAAAACATTGAGAATCAAGTAAGGAGTTGCCAGGCCTGCCAAGAAACATGACTGGAGATGCCACAAGCACCAGTGCACTGTTGGGAGACCATGCACATCCCATAGCCTCACGTGCACATTGACTTTGTGGGCCCTTTCCAGAGACAGGTGTTCTTGATAGTAGTTGTTGGAAATTGTTATTGCCCAACTGGTTGGTCGGGAAATATACAAACCAACATTGTGTGTTTGTAGCTAAAAGAATTATGTAGCTTTAAAAACTGTGTTGCATCATCCTGCATCCTGATTGGCTGAGCTCTGTAGCCAATGTATTTAAGGAAAGCTGAATTATGGTTTGTGTGGACACTACATCATTTTACCTGCTGATATGCTGTAATTCTATATTTGATCTCTCTGCATGATCATTGCTTGATCATGGCTATTTATTGCTTTTCTACTATTTATTGACTGTTTTTATATTGAACTGTGTTCCTGAATGAAACTAAAGAAGTTCTGATTTATTGTATTTTTTTACAACTGATAAGATGACTTTATATTGGAAAATATCCCTGGACTGATCTTTATCTCACTTTATATGTGTATGACTTGGAATGTTTTTGGACTATGATTTTGCTTTTTCCCTAAAAGTAAAATATTATCAAAACCCAGTTTGTTTGTATGTGAACTGTTATTATTCACAATCATTCTCAGTTGCTTTCGTGCATAAACTCAAAGGGTACTCTGTTTAATAATCCACAACATCGGTTATTAACCAAGAATATCCTTAACAGTAGTGGACAGTTATTCCAAGTGGTTGGAATTGGCACCGGTCTCATTTATGACAATGACCAGAGTCATCCAAGAGTTGCGCCGGCTGTGCTCTACACATGGTCTGCCAGATGTGATTGTGTCCGACAACAGGGCACAATTCATGGCAGAAGAGTTTCAATCTTTCCTCAATGCCAACATCATTCGGCACATAACCTCCATTCCATTCCACCCCGCAACCAACGGTCAGGTCGAATGAATCATCAGAAACACATAGGAGGCACTCAAGCATATGATAACAGGATTGGAATCACAGCCTGGCGAACTTCCTCCTGTGTCAACAGATAACTCCCTGTACAGCAATAGATCACAGCCTAGTGGAGCTGAGTCGGGGCTGCTGGCTCACCATGAAGCTCAACCAATTTCACCCAGACAGAGTAGCAGCAGAGACGGCTCATCCAACACCCCCACCCCCCCGGAACTTACAGCCAGGTGAATTGGTCTGGGCCAGGAAGTATGGGTGTTCCTTAGGTGGCAGCTAGGGTAACTAAGGTAATGGGCCCCTTTTCATACGAGGTTATTCTGGGAAATGACCATACAATCAGATGCAACACTGATCAGTTACGGTGTCAGTTGGCTGGGCCAGTCCCGGGTGAGGGTCCCGAGGCATTATCAGACCCATTAGGGAACTGTTTTCCTCCATGTTTGCCTACACCACTCATGGATGCCTCCAGAGAAACAGAGGTACTGAGGGCAGTAGAGCTGCTACCACTCATAGGCGACTAAAATGGCCATCAAGACTCTATCCAATTGGAGATGGACAATACTCCAGTTAAGCAGGACTCTCCAGTAACATTACGGTGGTCCACCAGGATCCGTGGGCCCCCAGCCTATCTCAAAGACTGTGCATATTGAAGAGACTGAGGGTAAGAACTATCTTGGGGGGGGAGGGGTGTTATGTATTGAATGTATATAGTTGTGTTAAGCCCTGCTAAAGTGAAACTAACCTTTAGATGACCCCGACTGTTAACGCCACCTGTTTTGGAGGCAAACTTAGAACATCCATAATTGGGGTGGGCTTTTTCAAGAATTAAGATTGGTTAAGGCCCTGTGGGCATAGAGTATAAATTACAGGTATTTGTTCCTCAGTTCTAGTTTTGAGTCAATAAATGTTGTAGCTATGCTGGTCTGCTTCTTGCCTACTGAAGCCCACTACACAATATGGGCATCTACCATTCATTTTATGATGCCTGCTGAATAGAGTAGTAAAAACTTGACAGGAATTTTAGTTTTTTTATCACTTGTTTCCTGGCCCCACTCCCTATTCCCTCCTAAAAGTCATTAACCCTGATCACTTTTGCATGTTTCCCTGCCACTTGCCAGTGGGGAAATTATGGTCTGGTTATTGTTTTTTGGTTTTTTTGCTAACCTTTTCCTTTAACTCAGTTAACTTTGTATGATTCTGAAGTCAGAAGTGATGTTGGTCTTTATTGGGGCTGTACAATACAAATCAGTCAGCCAAAGTTTAGCCTGTTCTTTTCTACTAACTTCCAGCATGTTAGATCAGTGTGTTGAGCAAACCCATAAATTTTCTTTAACCGAATAAACCACAGTTATACCGACATAGTTAAACCTTAAAACCTAGCCACTAATGGAGAAACAATTACACACCCACATTTTATAGAAGTTATTATCCCTTTGTTCTTCGAAACAATAGTTTAAACAGACAACATATTATGACACAATTTACAGCAAATTAAACCAACGGTTAGTATGTTTAATCATACAGAGGGATGACGTCAAAAATCAAAATGGGCATGTTCTCTTCATTCCTCAATCTCCTGAAACTTCTCCATAAAGAAAGTGACAGGACAATTAGGGTACACTTTATTATAGTGCTAAAGTTGAATCAATTGATTTATAAGCCCTCTAAAGTTGTTCAAACCTTCCGTCTGTTTGCAAATTTGTCGTTGTCTTGAATGAGACCAATCACTGTTGTATCATTTGCAAATGTCAGTAACAGTAAACAGAGGGATGTTTTGAGATGCAGTCATTGGTGTATAGAGAGAAGTGAAGTGGAGAGAGCACACGGGGGTGTTCCTATGCTAATTGTGCTGGTATCTGATGTGATTTTGCCTAGCTTCACCTGCTGCTTCCTGTCTGTTAGGAAGCTTATGATCCACTTACAAGGGTGGTCAGGTACAGCTAGCTGATTTAGTTTAGTTAAAAGAATATCTGGAATGATGGTATTGAATGCTGAACTGAAGTCTACAAAGAGGACTCTTGCAAAGGCCTTTGGAGATTCAAGATGTTGTAGAATGTAGTGCAGAGTCATATTAACAGCATCATCTGTCAATCTATTTGCTCGCTAGGCAAATTGCAAGAGGTTTAACAGTGGGTCTATGATTGTTCTCAGGTGGCCGAGCACTAGTCATTCAAAGGTTTTCATAACTACAGATGCTAGAGCAACTGGTCTGAAGTCATTTAGTTCCTTGATGGAAGTTTTCTTCGGCCCTGGGATGATAGTAGATAATATTATTGAGGAATAATATCCACTTCCAGATCTAGATACATGAATAGAACAGAACAGAACAGAACAGAACAGAACAGAACAGAACAGAATAGAGCTGGAAGGGACCTTGGAGGTCTTCTAGTCCAGCCCTCTGCTCAAGCAGGAGAACCTATACCATTTTAGTTAAATGACTGTTTAGACTCTTTTTAAAAACCTCAAATGATGGAATACCCATGATTTCTGCAGGCAAGCTGTTCCACTGGTTAATTGTCCTCACTGTTAGGAAGTTTCTCCTTAATTCCAATTCTCTTTGATTAGTTTCCAACCATTGTTTCTTGTCTTGTCCTCTGGTGCTTTGGAAAATAATTTGACCCCCTCTTCTTTGTGGCAGCCCCTCAAATACTGAAATACTGCTACAATGTTACCCCTAATTCTTCTTTTCTTTATACTAGCCTTCTTCATAGCTTTTAGTCTCCAGGCCTTTGATCATCTTAGTTGCTCTTCTCTTTTCCAAAGTCTCAACATCTCTTTTATAGTATGGTGATCAAAATATGTTTCAGTATTCCAGGTGTGGTCTTACTAGGGTTTTGTAAAATGGTACTAATACTCACTTAGCTCGCGCATGCACTTTGCTTCTGTAAATGCGCAGATCGCTGATGATGACATCCGGGGCAGTGGGCGGAGCCTCCCACCAGTTTTACTACCAATTCTTGCGAACCAGTCCGAATTGGAGGCAACCCACCACTGCTCTGTTTATACAGTTTAGGATTGTATTAGCTTTTTTTGGATGCTGCTGCACACTGCTTGCTCATATTTAAGTGATCATCCACTAGGACCCCAAAGACCCTCTCACAATTACTGTTTTTGAACAGGGTCTTGCCTTATCTGTATTTATACCTTTGCTTTTTCCTGCCTAAATGTAAAACTTTGCTTTTCTCAACATTAAAATTCATTTTATTGGATAGGGCCCATTGTTCAAGTTTGTCAAGATCTTTTTGGATCCTGAGCTTGTCTTCTGGGGTGTTGACTAGTCCTGCCAGTTTAGTGTCACCTGCAAATTTGATGAGTCCCCCTTCTATTCCCCAGAAGCACTCTGCAGGCAAAAAATTGTCACATTTTTTGTGAAAATGGGTGCGTGGAGGATTTGGGAGGTCAAAAATGGGCCTGTTTTTGGTGAAAATGGGCCTGTTTTTGGTGAAAACGGGCCATGCGGAGCACTGCAGAATGCTTCTGGGGTCCAGGAAGAGCAAAAATGCGACGTGCAGAGGCCAAAATTTTTTTTTTCTTGTTTTCCTCCTCTAAATCTAGGTGCGACTTATAGTCCGAAAAATAACAAGAAAAAAATCAAGGAAACCATCAGTGCCTGCCATCAAAGATGGGATGGATCTGGCTTCAGTTTTTTGTCTTCCAGGAAGGAGCTGGAAATAAATTGGACTGCAAGATCTAGAATCATGCCCATTGGAAAATGAGGTCGTTGTAGCAGATAATTTTGTGTACTGTGCTTAGATCATACCGCTGGTGGCACAGTTCCAGATTCTCCAAGCCCAAAATTTCAAGTCTGGTGGCATAGGGAATTCTATTGTGAGTAGAGAAGTGGAGTACTCTTCTCGTGATGTACCTTTGGACCCGCTCAATTGTATTAATGTCCAATATACAGTGTGGATTCCAGGCAGATGAGCTGTATTCAAGAATTGGTCTGGCAAAGGTTTTGTATGCCCTAGTTAGCAATACAATGTTTTTGGAGAAGAAGCTATGCAAAATTAGGTTAACAACTCTTAATGCCTTTTTGGCAATGCTGTTACAGTGGGTTCTGGGGCTTAAATTGTTTGAGATGAGTACTCCTAGGTCCTTGACAGAGTGGGGGTTGTCTACGAGGTCATTTCTGTCCAACTTGTATTTGGTGTTCTGATTTTTATTGCCAATGTGTAGGACAGAGCATTTATTAGTAGAGATTTGGAGTTGCCAACTGTGTGACCATTCGGACACATGGTCAAGGTCGCTTTGTAGGGTAGTGGCATTGTCAGTGGTGAAAAATTTTACATCATCTGCGAAGAGGACGCAGCTGCTTTTAATATGATTGCATAGGTTGTTAATGTAAAGCAGAAAGAGTGTGGGTCCTAGAACACCCTTGGGGGACACCGCTGTTACCTGGTGCAGGATTTGATAAGGCCCTCCCTATTTTGACTACTTGTTGCCTGTTTGACAGCAATGCTGCCATCCATTTATGTAGGGATCCAGAAATGCCGTAAGAACTTAGTTTTAACAGTAGTTTGTCATGCACCACTGAATCAAAGGCTTTGCATAAGTCTATGTAAATTGCATCTATTGCGTTTCCCTGGTCAAGATGTGTGGTCCAAATGTTTCTGCAATGTAGGAGTTGCAAATTACAGGACAAATTTTTTCTGAAACCAAATTGCTTGTTAGAGAGCAGGTTATTTGTCTCTAGGTGGAGGGTGATGGATTGATTCATAATTGATTCTATGACTTTACAGGTGATGCAGCACAGGGAGATTAGTCTGTAATTTTCTACTAGACTAGGGTCTCCTTTTTTAAAGATAGGTATAACCTTGGCTAATGACCATAGGTCGGGCAAGGAACTGGTTCTGAAGGATACTTTGTCCATAGAGGTTCAGCTATGGCAGTGGCAAGTTTTCTGATTAACATTATTTAACTGTATACAATTTCAGGGGATGCAAGGCTTAAGCTTTTATTATTCACAAGAAAACATCAGGATGAAAAAAATATCTGTTTTTTATTTTTTATTTTTTATTAGTAGAAGATTAATAAGGTATGTGATTTGATTTTGGGTATCTTAAAAACATTTTCACTGTTCTGATAATCTTTGACCTTCCATTCAAGATGTTCCTCGTTGCTTTGATTTCTTCCTGGAAAAAAATGATGAGAAAGGAGAGCCAAATGCAAGAATGCTCAATATCATATTTTATAAATATATATATTTGGGACATGTGGACATACAGAAAATATGTATGGTATTAGTTTGATTTCTAGAGAATGGTTTCTGTAGAACATAACATAATAGGATTGGAAGGTGTCTTGGAGGTCTTTTAATCCAACTCATGGCAGGAGATCCTATACCAGGTGTGTCAAACTCATGACAACACATAGTCATGTGATGTATCACAATTCCCCCCCCCCCACTACACCAGGGGTGAGCATGGCCAGTGCGCGATGCATCTGGCCCATGGGCTGCAAATTTGACACCCCTGTCCTATACCATTCTGGACAAATGGCTGCCTTGAAAACTTCCAATGATGGAGCTCTACAACTTTCAGAGGCAAGCCATTTCACTGATTAATTGTCCTCATTGACAAGAAATTTCTCCTTAGCAATTGATTGGAGAATTGGTTTCTTCCATAATTTGATACTCTACAAAACATATATTGAATTGTTATTCCTTCATACCAATTAATTAGACTCATGTAAGGAGACAGAGTAGAGTCCTTTCCGATACACTCTGAAACCTACATTCAGCAGTGGGGTAGTTTAGAAGTGGAAAAAGGCTAGTAGGTTTTTAATACTTCAGAATAGGACAAGATAAAATGTGGTGTTGGATTCCTCAAGTTTAAAACCTAACTTCTGAAGAAGAATAGCAATTTCATGATTATAGTAAAGCAGTGCTTCCCAAACCTGGATAAATGATCCAAAATTGAGTAAAAATATTTTTTATGACACACAAACCTATTATCCAATCACAGGGATATTTAAATAAGGACTTTCTAATAAACAGTTAAAATGACTTTTTATATGCCATTTTGATAATGAAGAAAAATGCTTGGAAAGCACTACATTAAAGAGATCTGCAAATTTAGGAAACCTCTTGTTAAATTTGTTTCCAACATCTTATTAAAATCTCAGGTAGATAGATGGAAACATGATATTGTCTTACCTTTTTCAACATTCCTTTGTTGGCAAAATAGGAGTAACCAGGTTTTGGAACTTCTCCAATGGACAAGCCTTTGAGCATCCTGGCAAAGTGAGCATATGGGGTTCAACAGCAGTGTTGTTCCGATAATACATCTCAATGGTATAACTTCTGAATATGTATCATCCCAAACAGGAAAAAAGGCAAAACAATATATGGTTTACAGCACAAATTCCTATTTTTACTTTCACACAATGAAAATAAATTGATCTAAACAAGGATGTGAGGGCCAAACAGCCAATATAGGACATATAAAATGAGAACCACAAGTTTCCATCTTCCAAATGGATATGTTCTTGTAAATTGAATTCAGTGCACTGTGAGAATGTGAATATATTTACAGTATGCAAAATCTTAGTAAATCAAGGTTATTTATCTGTGAATTAATACTTGCCCATTGTCTTCTTCATATAGCTCAAAAATATGGGTAGCAGCATAAGGAATTAATAACTGGTTGGAAACACCAAGTGCTGTTTGCAGGGCAATGATTGTCATATCATGCTAAAATAGAAAAAAAATGTCAAAATGGTAAAGCATTACATTGTGTATGTATAGTGTATTTAATATCTCAAACTTATTAACTCTAAAGAGGCAAATGTAGAGAAGTTCCCTATTTCAATAAACCATGACTTCAGTGGGTACCCCATTATTCTTTAGTCTCATTTCTGTGACACCATAGTTTCAGGTTCATACAGAACAAATATTTTGCAGCTCAGATAGATAGATAGATAGATAGATAGATAGATAGATATAGATATAGATATAGATATAGATATAGATATAGATATAGATATAGATATAGATATAGATATAGATATAGATATAGTACAGTGATGGTTAATCTTTTTTTTTTTGGAATTTTTTTTATTTTTTTAAACAAACAAAACATAAAACATCCACCATCCATTACAATTGCAAACAGTGTGTCAATCGGTTACAAATACCCTGTATCATGTTGTTTTACAAATGATCTAATTTCTCATATTATCAACCTGATATATATCTTTATATCATTATCCTCATTTGTATTTATCTAACAATGGCATTATCATTCCAAAAGAAATTGTTTTCACATACTATATTATAACATTCATTTTATATTTCATATTTCACTTCCATGTTTTAGTATCTAGCTATTGGTAAAATAAATCCCATAATTTATAATATTGTTTATCTTCTTGTTCTCTAATTTCAAATGTCAATTTACTCATTTCAGCACATTCCATGATTTTCTTAATAACTTCATCTTGCATTGGTATTTTCTCATTTTTCCAGTTTTTAGCAAACACAATTCTAGCTGTTGTCAATACATTCACAATCAAATATCTCAATTCTCTATTGTATGTTTCTGGCACAATTCCTAATAAAAAAAATCTCTGGTTTAAAGTCTATGTGTTTTTTTGTCATTTTTTCCAACCATGTGTGGATTTTAGTCCAGTATCTTTTAGCTTCTATACATGTCCACCACATATGATAATATGAGCCCGGTGTCTGATGACATTTCCAAATTTTTCCGATTTGTTCTTGAACATTCTGGCTATTCTCGTCAGGGATAGATGCCGCCTGTAAAACATCTTATACAAATTTTCCTTATATGCTGTTGACATTGTAATTTTATAATTTTGCAACCACAGTTTTTGCCATTTCTCTAAGTCAATTCCATAACCAAAATTTTTCCCCCATGCTATCATTGTTTCTTTAACTTGTTCTTCTTCCAATTTTACCTCTAATAAATAACCATATAATTTTTTAAATTACATAGTCATCAGAACCTGTTAAAATTTTATCTAAATTAGTCAAAGTATTGTAAAAACCTTCTGCCTTGCAATCTTCATCATATCTAGAACGTATTTGCAAATAAGAAAACCAATTCATCTTTAAACCTTGTTCTTCCAGTTCTTGCTTCAATTTAAGTTCACCCTTTTCATCCAATAGTTCACTATATCTAACAATTTGTTCCTTTCTAAATGTTATTGAATATGAAAACGCTTCAGTCATGGATACCCAGACTGGAATTTTCAAATAATGTTGTGTTTTTACCTTCTCCCAGTTTAATAACAAAGCATCTCGTACGAAATGTCTTCTAAAATACCCCTTTGTTTTTGTTCCCTTGTATCATAAAAAAGCATGCCACCCCAACTTCCAGTGGCTCCACCGATGCCGAAAGACACTCCTTTGTGAGAGCCAGCCCCAGGATTCTGTTAGAGCTGCTAGAACAGCGAAAATCAGCTGTCTAGCGGCTTGAAAAGGGGGGAAAGAGAGCCGATGGGTATGGGTAGAGCTCCCCAAGAGCCCCAGGTTTCTTTTTAAATCTGGGGCTTAAAGGGTGAGAGCTCCCTGGAAAGCCCGTCATTGCTCCGGCTCGGGATGTTTCTGCTTCAAGCAGAACTAGACGCCGCGACCACCCCAGCAACTCAATTTTAAAATATTTATTTGTTTTATTTATTTATTAATTTTATTTCTATACCGCCCTTCTCCCGAAGGACTCAGGGCGGTGTACAGCCTAATTAAAAACACAAAGATAGACAAAATTTAAAAATAATTAAAATTATTAAATAACAGGCCCAATTTGTAAAACCCCAAATTTAAAACCCCATTTAAAACCAATTAAAAATCTTTACATTGATAGCCCAGCCTGGCGGAACAACATGGTTTTGAGGGCACAGCGAAACACACGGAGATCAGAGATTTTACGAATTTCTGGGGGCAGATCATTCCAAAGGGCAGGAGCTCCCACAGAGAAGGCCCTCCCCCTGGGTGTCACCAGTTGACATAATTTGGCCGATGGCACCCTGAGGAGACCCTCTCTGTGGGAGCGAACTGGCCGGTGGGATGCTACTGGTGGCAGAAGACGGTCTCGAAGGTATCCAGGTCCAATGCCATGGAGCGCTTTAAAGGTGATAACCAACACCTTGAATTGCACCCGGAAGACCACTGGGAGCCAGTGCAGCTCGCGCAGGAGGGGTGTCACGTGGGCACAACGGGTTGCACCCATAACCACTCGCGCGGCCGCATTCTGGACCAGTTGGAGCTGAAATAGATTTTGGACTTGAAAGCTGGCAGAGCAAATACAGGAAAAACTAAAATTGCAAGTACTAAACTTTAACTCCGAAAAGTATATCACTTCCCTCTGAATTTGTATGGGAGAAAAGGAAAGTAAGATGGCATTTGATTCTAATGGGGCGTGAAGACGTGAAAGTTAGATACAAAGTATTATGTTGTGTTGAAAGCCCCTGTTTAAAAGAAGAGGATTTTATCTTAAAAGGAGGAGGATTTAAAAATTATTTCTAAAAAAAGACTTGTACCACTTAAGGATTGGAATAATTGATTTAGTTGCTGGAAAAGTATAAAGTGAAAGTTTTATTGGGAAGAAAAAAAAATGGCTGGCTTTTTTGAAAGTGATGAAGGCTTACCATTATATACATCAGTAAATACACAAATACTGACTGTGGATCTTTTTAAAGACATTTTAGAATCATTTACCTCCACGTTAGTGGAAAGAATGGAAGGGTTTTTCAAGAAGGATTTTACTCAAATTCGCAACAAAGATACAAGTGAAGATACTGTATCGGTATTTCAGATGCCAAATAATAGTGAGCTGCTGAATGAAGAGGTGGGAGAAACAATCCAGTTTAATGTGCCTTTGGAAAATGGAATGGATGTTTTTCAAATTAAGAAGGAAAGGCTGAGAGGTTTGAAGGAGCATAACCAGAAAATACTGAGAGAGATTTCTCCAGAGGCTTTGATACAGTCAACTGGAAAATTATCAGGAGGTGTTGGGATTTCTAATATAAGGAGGATTCGAAGTGGAACTTTACAACTTTTTTACAAAAATGGACTCTCAATCGCAGTCAAAGAGGTGTGTTTACTGAAAGGAACTACTTTGCGAAGAGAACAAGATTGTAAGGTACAGCAACTTCAGTTGAAAATTCAAGAATTTATAAAAATAAAAGAAGGCGGAGGAATAAGACTGAAGAAGAAGGTTTGCAAAAAAGTCAGGAAAAAATGGAGATGGAAAAATTATAACCCTCCTTGTTGGGGAGGATAGTAATAGTGAAAATGAATGACTATACCTGTATTTAGGGATATAATTTGTTTTGAAAAGTTATATTATAGTGAAAATGAATGATTTACTTATATTTACGGACATGATTTGTTCTGAAAAGTTATATTAAGTAATGTTATGTTTGAATTGTTATGGGCCACTGACCAAACTTTCACTTTTGTCTTGAAGTATATTTCAAGGAATGCTTTGCTGAAGAATTTATATAAGCTGATGGATTAAAAGAAAAATATTGTGGATGTAAAAGTTATGGACAGTGTAGATCATTTAATATAAGTTTATGGGTTAGAAGAAGGATATTACTTAAATCTTTATACTTTGTTTTAAATTATATTAATGCTGTATTAAAAAATGTTTTGTTGAAGAACAAATACAAACTTGTGGGTTATAGGGAAAATATAAGTGGTGCAGGGTTGAGGGAAGGTTTTTACAATATTTTTTATAGATATTAAATGTGACGGTTAATTGTAACTGGGCTCTGATTGTGTAATACTGGAAGAAAGAAGACTTGCTTATTATTGAAGAATGGACAAGAACGAAGTTGGATTGATTACTTTCAAGCAATAATTGGTTTAAATAGTTATATTTAGATATGAACAAGGGGAGTTAATGCAAGAGGGAGATAAATCTATAGATAGTGTACTTTTTTTTTTTTTTATGTTTGTTAAATGCTATACCCTGTATTTGCTCTGGGAAGTTCCGGGGGGGGGGGGGGGTTGGGGTTGGAAGGGAGAGAAGGGAGGGGAAAATATGTGTAAATTTTTTAAAAACTTTTCAATAAAAAAAAAAGCGTGCCACCCCAACAACAAGTCATGTCCTTCTAAAGTCAATAATCTAGTATTTCTTAACATTATCCATTCTTTAATCCCCATCAAACTTGTCGCTTGATAGTAAAGTTCCCAATTAGGTAAACCAAAAACCCCTCTCATTCTGGCATCTTGTAACAATCTTAATTTTATCCTCGCCTTTTTTCCCTGCCAAATATATATTAACACTATCTTATTCAGTTCTTCAAAATAATCTTTTCCCAATCTAATTGGAATTGTCTGAAACAAATATAACATTCTAGGCACTATATTCATCTTAATAGTTGATATTCTCCCTATCAATGATAATTGTAAATTTTCCCATTTCGCCAAGTCTGTTCCAATCTATCGTTTGAGTTTATTATAGTTATTCTCTTTAAGTGTGCTACATCTTGCTGTCAAATATATTCCCAAATACTTAATCTTATTTGTGAACTGCATCTTTGATATTCCCGCCAATTCTTCTTTTTGTTTTATTAACATATTTTTTATCAAAATCTTCATTTTGTCTTTATTAATTTTCAAACCTGCTACTTTCCCAAATTCTCCTATTATATCTATCAGTGTAGTTATTGATGTTAATGGATCTTCAAGAATAAAAACCAGGTCATCTGCAAACGTTTGCAATTTATATTCTTCCTTTCCAATTTTCATTCCTTTTATATCTTTTTCTTCTCTGATATTTCTATTTAGTACTTTCAACGTTAATACAAACAACAGAGGGGATAGTGGACAACCTTGTCTGGTGCCTTTTTTTTATCTCAATAGAATCTGTCAATTCTCCATTTATCATTACTTTTGCTGTTTGCATGAATAAATTTTCTGCCAAAGCCCATCTGTTCCATTTGAAACAACATAAATCACCAATTCACATTGTCAAAGGCTTTTTGTGCATCTAGAAATATCAAAGCCATTTGCTTTTCAGGATGGGCCTCATAATATTCCAAAGTCTCCAGAATTATTCTCATATTGTCTCTAATCTGTCTCTTTGGCAGAAACCCATTTTGATCTGAGTGTATAAAATTATTTAAATATTTTTTGAGTCTTTCTGCCAGTATTGAAGCAAAAATTTAGCAGGGATATAGGTCTATAGTTTTTAATTTGTTGTGGGTCACTGTCCTCCTTTGGAACCAGTGTAATATATGCTTCTGACTATGACTTGGGTATTTCCTTTTTTGTCATCACTTCATTCATAACTTCTAACAGTGGGAGACTCAAAGACTCCTGTAATGTCTTATAGTATTCCGCTGGCAATCCATCTGGACCTTGTGCCTTCCCATTCTTTTGTTTTTTAATTGCTTCAGTCAGTTCCATCATAGTTATGTTTCCCTCTAACATCTCCTCAATATCTTTAGAGATCCGAGGCTTCCTGCCTGGCTCCGCAGCTTTGAAGACACTCTTTTTTGAGCGCCCATTCTCTGGTTCCGTAAAAGCCCCAGAACAGCCGAAAAACTGCTGTCTGGAGGCTTGGAACCCTCTCCCCGGGCAAAGGGGAGAGAGAAGAGTCGACAGGCGGGGGTAGAGCCCCCCCAAGTGCGCTAGGAGAAATCCTGGGGCGCAAAGGGTGTGGGCTCCCTATTGAAGCCTGTCAAGCCACTCCGGACCAGAAACGACTCCGCTGAAGCAGAGCTAGAAGCTGCGACCAGAATCTGCAGAAAATCAACAGGGGGGATTTTTAACATCTTTACTTCGATCGCAGACGGAGCAAATCAGGAGAAAACAAAAGGAAATTTGCAAGTAACACTTTAACTCCGCTTTAATATGCAGAAAATGGCGCCTGAGGGCGGGAGGAAGAAACTACCAGGGGAAGCGCTCGTTAAGGCTTGTTAATACTTTACAGCTACTGGATTACACCCTAAGAGAAAGTTTTAAAGGGGAAGCGTCCATGGAAAGAATTTGGTATTGAGGAAAAGAATTTGGTTCTGATTTTAACTAAAATCTGATCTTTATACTGTGTGGAAAAAAGTTGAATTGTTGTCCTGATAGCTGGATAAATACAAATTAGCTGAAATATGGCTGACAATAGGGCTGGTGAATCAGCAAATTCCCAAGCCGTGACTGTCCAGGCTTTTCAAGAACTTCTAGACTTTTTTACCTCAGCCCTGCTGAATACAATCGAAAGGGCTTTTTCAAAAAATAGCTTGGGAAATTATAAGCAGGAAATTATTCAGAAGAATTTGTTTTTGGAAGATCAGGAAATGGACAGGATTAAGAGATTGGCTGGTACAGCTGAAACAAAGGTTTTGGTGGACGTTTCCATTCCAATGACAGAAAAGCAACAAATGGTTTCTTTATTGCAAGCTGACAATCTTTATGGCAACAAATTTTGGCTATATGGACAAAGAAATGGATTGAATGATTATACAAACCAGAAGAGACGAGATGAGGATTTTAAGTTAGAAAATCTGACTTCAAGAAGAGAGCGAGTATTTCAGAAACATCAACCTCAAATCACTATTTTAAAAGTTTCCAAAATAAAACTGGGGGGATTGTTGAAAGAATTTATTTAAAAAAAGGATTGGAAAAAATACAAAAAGAAGTGAAGAACAGAAGATTAAGAAAGATATTCTCCTGTGGATTTTGAAATTGGCAATGGGCAAATATGTGTTTCAATGGTATTAAAAGATTTTTAAAATGTTTAACATAAGGTTATATTATTCTACAAGATATATGTGATAAATTGTATAAGCTTTTAGGATGTCTAACCCTTTGAAGCGAAGAGGATTAATGTTAAACTCAGAATTTTATTGTAAACTGATAATTAGTTTTGGATAGTTAAGGGTTGTTCTTTTAAAAAGTTAGAGGTATTAAGACGGTTAATTGAAAAATTGAAAGATACCCTCCTATAGATTTTGAAATTTATATTTGGTAAATAAGTGTTTTAAAGGTATTAAGAGATTTTTAAAATGCTTAACATTAGACTATATTATTTTAAAAGATATATGAGATAAAATGTGCAAGATTTTAAGATGAAATTTTTTTTTTCTGGTATAGAAATGGAATTTATTCATGATTTTTATTGTTTGTAAGACTGCTAAAGTATCGGATTATGCATTAAGAAAAAGGTTTTTTTTTCTTTTTTTCTATATAAGTAGGAAGAATGAATTTAATTTAATTGGTATTGAGAATTTATAAAAGGGAGGTTGTTGAATTGGAGCAAAGGGAGTTAAAGAACATATGGGAGCTTTGAACTTTATAATTTGTTAGTTTATTTTAGCATATGTTTGTTAGATGCTATACCCTGTTTTTGCTCTGGGAAGTCAGGGGTGGGGTGGGGAGGGGGGGATAAGGGGGGGGGAAGTGATGATTAGAGAAATGTCTTAGCAGAAGAAAGTGTATTCTAGAATATAGGAGTTGCTCAGATACTAAAGGAGGAAAATATTTCACAGCAAAGAAGGTAGAAAGGAGAGAGGAGGAGGGGGTAGGAAGAGGAGAGGGAGGGAGAGGAATGGAAGAAAGGAGAGGAGGAAGGGAAGGGAAGGGGACAGGAGTAGGAGTGAAGGCGAGAAGGGGGAAAAGAAGAGAGAAGTGGGGGAAAGGGAAAGGAAGTAGGATGAGGTGGGAGAAGAGGTAGGAGGGAAGAGGAGGGAGGGACGGGAAAGAAAGGAGGAGGAGAAGAAGGTTTGTTGTGGAATGAGGGAAGAAGGAGAAGAGCAACTCCGAATATAATTAAAATGTTTTATTTTAATGCTTTCTTTAAGGGAAACATATATATGGAGGATTTTTTATGTATAAGAAAATGTATAATTTATGTGGGGAAGGGGAAGGGTGGGGGGGAGAAAATTGTTTGTATTTCTTATAAAACTTTTTAATAAAAAAAAATATATCTTTAGAGATCCGAGGTAAATTTGCATGTTGGAGATATTATATAACATTTTCCTCCTCTATACTTTCCTGCTTATACAATTGTCTATAATAATCCTGAATAATTTTTTTCTTCTCCTTATTCCCAAATCTACTTTGTCCTTGGTCATCCATTAGTTGTGTATTTTTCTTGATTCTCTCTCTCTTTTCAATTTATATGCTAACCATCTACCTGGTTTGTTAGCATTCTCAAAGTAATTCTGTTTAGCACTTCTAATTTTTTGGGCTAAATCTTCTTTCTCCATTAACCCCATTTTATGTTTTACTGTGTCCATTCTTATTTTGATATCCTTTTTGCGTCGAGATTTCTGAAATTCCTTTTCAAATCTCTTATAGTCATCTTCTAGTATTTTATAGGTTTGTCTTTTCTTAATATTTCTTTTCCTTGTATAGTCCATTATCATTATCATTATCATTATTATCATTATTCTACATTTTGAAATCTGAGATAAAATTCTGATCTATCCATCTCCCATCCAACTAATCCACTTCTGTCTCGTTCTTCCAATCTAGTATTTATATCTTTATTTTTTCTCTCTCTTTGCTCCTCATTTTTCTCAATTTTTTGAAGTCTATATTCATATTTCAACATCCTTGAGTTGTAACACAATGTAGCAGTTATTGCTGTTTAAACAGAAAAAAAGGAAACAAAGTTTCCAATCCACTAGATGGCAATGTTACACACTCTCCTTCCCTTTTCACTGTTATATTCAATAAACTTTGAAAAATACAAATGGCCCGATAGAGGAAAAAAGAAAATCCTCAATTAAATTCAAAAAGAGGTTATAGTATAAAGGCACTGAGATTTAAAAATGCCAAACACAAACTCTGAGTTCTGTTAGTCTATACCAACCCAGTCCAGGTCAAAAAACAGAGACTTAAACATCCACCAATATTAATGGTTTAAAAATGAAAGAAAAAAAAATCAGGTTTAATTTCACCACTTAATTTTCTTTTGTCTCCAATTTGGTTTCCCCTCCAATCTCAGGGTGTTCTTTTATATTGATTTAATTTACAAGTCTCTCATGAATCGACTCACTGTCTTCTGATCTTCTTCCATTCTGGAGCTGTCCCAACTTCAGCAGCACAATGGCTGCCATCCCACCGGTGGAGAAAGGGCTTCTCCTGGATTGACTTTGCAATGTCCCTGGGATTGGCAGGATGTGCCCTCCACTATCACAGTCACAACAAGACTGTGAGGTCCAAAAAGGACCGTCTAACAGTGGGGATATCGGCGGCGATCCTGGAGCACCAGGATCTTCCATCCATCTTGTCACGACGTCAGCTCCTCCCCCTATGGCTAACCTTTTTGCCATTGCGTGCCAGGAGAGGGGGGGCAGGGGAGGTTCGCACATGCGCATGCCCACACCCATAATTCTATGTGCCCTGACCTACGCATGTGCGCACAACCCCCCCCCCCGCTCCTGGCACACGATGGCCTGGTAGGCTGGTTTTCTTTCTTACCTGGCTCCAGATCCTCTCTATGCATCTGGGAAGGGCAAAAACAGCCTTTCCCACTCTCTCGGAGGCCCTCCGGAGGCCTGAAATGGCCCATTTCCCAACTCCCGGTGGGACAGGAAGTGATATTTTTTGCTGTCTCCAGCCTCCAGAGACTCCTAGAGAGGCTCTGGAGGCTGGGGACAGCAAAAAAGTCACTTCCTGTCCCACCAGGAGTTGGAAATGGGCTGTTTCAGGCCTCCAGAGGGCCTCTGAGGGAGTGGGAAAGGCTGTTTTCAGCCTTCCCAGATGCATAGAGAGGATCTGGAGCCAGGTGAGAAAGAAAAACGGGCCTTCCCCACCACCCCAGGCCATCTGGAGGCAGGAAACAGCCTGTTTCCCTACTTCTGGTAAAATCAGCTGGCTGGCCTGTGCATGTGCACCAGAGCTGAGCTGGCGTGCCCACTGATATGATTATGTGTGCCACCTGTGGCACGCATGCCATAGATTCGCCATCACGGGTATAGTAATAATAGTACTTTGTCACTTTGAGAAGACAAACATAAAAATGGTTGAATAATCCCTAACATAAAAAAAAAAAAATTAAAAAAACATTCCAAATTATCTTTCCAAATCAGTGCAGTTCACTTGTGTAATGTGGCCATATCCAGTGGTGAAATCCATTTTTTTTTTACTACCAGTTCTGTGGCCGTGGCTTGGTGGGTGTGGTGTGGCTTGGTGGGTGTGGTGTGGCTTGGTGGATGTTGCAGGATATTGCAAAATCCCCATTCCCACCCCACTCTGGGGCCAGCCAGAGGTGGTATTTGCCAGTTCTCTGAACTGCTCAAAATTTCTGCTACCAGTTCTCCAGAACCTGTCAGAACCTGTTGGATTTCATCCCTGGCCATATCCATATAGGGGCCCTCAGCTTTCCAATAACTGTTTAGTTAGGCCAAAGGTAGTCAATCCCTATCAGATTTTCTGATAGTCAATCCCTATCAGAGATTGACTGGGAAATCCTTAGCATATCTTAATAAAAGTAAATCCCACATAGTTCAGTAGATCTGACTCTTAAGTAAGGTAATCCGTGACTTACAACCATTTAATGACCTTTCAAAGTTACAACAGCACTGAAAAATGTGACTTATGATCATTTTCACAGTTACGGCTTTTTCAGCATCCCCATGATCATGTAATCAAAATTCAGATGCTTGGCAGTTGGTTCATATTTATACTGTTGCTATGTCCCAAGGTCATGTGATCACCGTGGTGGTACAGTGGTTAGAATGGAGTACTGTAGGGATAACTCACTGCTCACTCCAGGAGTTTGATTCTGAGTGGCTCAAGGTTGACTCAGCCTTCCATCCTTCCGAGGTCGGTAAATGAGGACCCAGATTGTTGGGGGCAATAGGCTGACTCTGTAAACCACTTAGAGAAGGCTGTAAAGCACTGTGAAGCGGTATATAAGTCTAAGTGCTATTGCTATCTGAGAGAATAGCTGAAAGAAATAATTTTTCAGCAATTGAAAATGAGATCCTTTGGTTCTTTTGAATCTATTGAATCCCCACAATCAACAAGCATATTCCCACTGGCAATTTATAAATTCTTCCATTCATCATTGTGGTGGCTTATCACTAATGATATTGCTACAATAATGGCCAGATGATGCTGTAGATGAAAATATTTGATATTCTATTACAACGTATTTCTACCATTATTTACACGTTTCTTTAAAAAAAACTATTATTCAGTCATGCATATTAAATTTGGATATTCTGTATATATTTTATAACCTCTTTCCCAATTAGTCACTAGAAAGTTAGATATCATGCCAATTTTTCCAACTGACAAGGATTATGCTGCAGAATATTAATATATTATTAATAAGAAGAATGGCTGTGTCACAGCAAAAGTTTGTAAACTGCATAACTCTTAAATGGTATAAATGATAATACTTACTGCTGAATACATGATCATTTTAAGTCCTTTATTGCAGTTAGTGGTGTTGATCATTGTTTCCAGAATATGTTTCACAAGGATACCTTCATGGAGATTGAAAAAAACATGAGTGCTTTGGAATTTGAAAATAGAAGTTTTGAAAAACATGGAAAAAGGACTTGGTCAGGAATTTGGTGACTTTGCAATTCTTTGTGATATAAAATTATTAGAATAATTTATGAAAAGTATTAGAACTCCATAAAAACCATACTAACCAACATCTTTCTAGACTGTATGAAATATGTTGACTATGTAAAATGGATTTTTGATTTAATTAAGCATTTTGGTCAATTTTTTTGAAGAATTTGGAAAATAAATGTGATGAAACCTTACTCTTCATTTTTCCAAGAGTCATAAATTCATGCAAGATAAAGTATTTTTAAATGGAAAAGTAATATGTTTCTTGGTTAAAAAGAATATGAAATAGAATTATCTAAAAAAATTATAAGAGAAAAGAAATATTTAGTGGGAAGGGTTTACTGATGCTTTTCTGCATTTTTAAATTTGTATCAATCAAACTACTGCTAAAAATATATGCCATGAAGATAAGCATTTCCTAATATATCAATATATAGAAATATTTCTTTGGATAGAAATATTAATGTCCATGTTTAAATGTTAACAGCACATAAGATTTTAAAAGTATTTATATATACTTCTGATCTTGTTATTTTAAAAAAATCTGTTCATAAATAACATTATTATCTGTACTGTTTAGTTTTTTATTATTCATTTCCCCCAATACTTGGTTAAATAATTAAATTTAACCAAATTTAAATAATTAAATACTTTTAGAAAAGCATTTCAAAACACATTTCTGCTATTTATCTGTAGCACATTATAATGATGAAACAATTTATTTTTTAGATAAACTTCAAATTCATACTCTACTGTATGACACACCATAGGGATCGGTGCTTTTTCTTCCCCTATTAAACATGTACATAAGACCGCTGTGTGCTTATCCATCACCATGGGATGAGGTGGCTACCTTTGTGATTAAAATCCTTAATTTTAATTCTTAATTTATATATATATATATATATATATATATATATATATATATATATATATATACACACACACACACACACACACACACACACATACACACACACATGCACACACACACACACACACATGTGTGTGTGTGTGTGTGTGTGCAGGTTTTGGTGTATTCGGGTCTTTTCCCGTATAAGATTGAGAGTATCTTGGTGACTTTTCGACGAGGTCCCACTTGTCATCTTCAGGCTGGTGTCTTCGGCTTCGTGCTTGTGCGAGGAAAGTGTGATTGGAGCTACCGTCTCTCTATAAATACTGGTGGGGAGGTGTGGGGTGCTGGCTTTGTTGCTGTGAGTGGGTTGGTTGCCTGTGTTGTAACATCTTGATTGGTTGATGGAGTTGATGTTTGCAGATTAGTCAGCTGTTTCGTAACATCCTGTGTGGGTGAGGTCCTTGATGTGTGCCCATTAGTCTTTTGTGTTGTAACGACCTGGGTAATGGGCTGTGTGTTAACATCCTGAGTTCTAGTGTTGTGATATCCTGAGTTTTTTGATGTAATGTCCTGAGCAGATGGCTGTGATGCCACATCCCGGGCTTTGGTTTGGCTCCGAGTTTGAGGTCTTGTCATGTGTTCATGGCATGTGTCGGTTTGCTTTGTGTGGGGATCAGAAATGTGATCCCCACATGCTTCCAACTAAAATTCCATTCTAAAACTTCAGCCACCAAAAGGATTCTGAAAAGAACTGAAACCTAATCAGAAGCGAACTCCACAGGAAAAGATTCCTACTAGACCAAACCAACAGGGACCTACTCACTCTTCACCTCAAACTCAGTAACAAAATCCATCCTGCACTCCGGGACAAATCCAAACAACTAGCCCTCTGGAGAGCTGAAACAGAAACACAGACAAGACAGACTCCCACAAGACAGACACACACACCAACAAACTCCACAGACTAGAAAAATGTCAGAAGCCCCCCCCCCTCCACAGCAACTCATGAAACAAACAGTACATAACATGTCAGATAGGACCCTCACCATAGCAGAAACCAATGTCCTTTCCAAAAGATTCAACGTTGCAATCGCCCCCAAACGCATCCCCACTGAAAACATCATATGCAGAGTTGAAGTTAGCCTAACCAAAATCAACCCAGATGAAGCCAATAAAATCAGACTTGAAGTCACCAACGTCCTCTGCTCCAGCAATCCACCCAGAAACAATTTACACAAAGAAGAACAAAAAGCACTCACCAACTTGAGGAAAGACAATAACATAATCATTCTCCCAGCAGACAAAGATAATGCCACAGTGGTGATAAACACATCTGACTACCAAGCTAAACTATCCAACCTACTCCAAGACCCCGCTTAGAAACCTCTAAACACAGACCCCACCACCTACCTGGAAAAAACCACCAAATCCGAAATAAAAGCCTCTCCCATCAGTGAAGAGATCCAGCAAAGAATCATCCCCAGAGAGAAATCATCCAGATGCCCCAAGCTCTATGGCCTCCGCAAGATACACAAAGAAGGAACACCACTCAGACCCATAGTCAGCTTCATAGGCTCATCTCTAGAGAATCTTGCCAAATTTCTTGCCAAGCAACTTCAGCCCTACGCAGAATCCATCATCTCGCACGTACAAAACTCATTCCACTTCATAGAAACAATAAAGAAACAAAACCTACAACCCAGCGACCTACTTGTGAGCTTCGATGTCATATCCCTCTTCACCCAAATACCTATTAAAGAAACCTTGACAGCTATCCAAAACAAATACAACCCTCCTAAGCACATCCTAGATCTGACCAACCACTGCCTAACCAACATATACTTCATCCACAACAGACAAAGATACAAACAGATAGAAGGAGCACCTACAGGATCACTCCTCTCACCCATCATCGCAAACCTATACATGGAACACTTTGAAACCAACGCTTTAGATAAATCTGAACACAAACCCAAACTCTGTCTTAGATATGTAGATGACACTTTTGAAATTTGGCCACACGGGAAAGAAAAACTTGACAACTTCCTCACACATCTCAACAACCTGCCTGCACCCCAAAATACAATTTACTATGGAAATAGACGCTAACAACCAACTCCCCTTTCTGGACGTCCTAATCTACAAAAAACCCAACGGCTCCCTAGGACACACCATCTACCATAAAAAAACACACACCAATTGCTACTTAAAAGAAAAATCATATCACCACCCTGCACAGATCAACTCCGTAGCCAAGATTCTCATCTCCAGAACCAAATGCCTAACCAACAAAGACCACCTGAAAACTGAATTACACACTCTTACAAACGTATTAATCTCTAACGGATTCCAAAGAAACACAATTACCAACCTAATCCAAAGGGAGACACTTCCCAAGAACCGAGACACAGAACAGGACAATGGCATTGCCCTCCTCCCTTACATCAAAGGCACCATAGATAAAATCAGCAAAATTCTCCACAATATCAAGACAGCTTTCTGCACTGACCAAAAAATAGCCAACATCTTAAGAAACCCCAAAGACAAGATCCAGCTAGAAAACCAAGGGTCTATGAAATACCATGCAAAATCTGCCCAGCCACATACATTGGACAAACTAATAGGAGAATAAATGCAAGCATTGCAGAACACAAGAAAGCAATCAGAAAAGAAGAAAAAACTTCCTCCCTTTTCCAGCACCTTAAAACAACAGGACACGAAATTGACTTTGAAGGAACCAAATTAATCCCCAAAACTGAACACTTCAACAAGAGAATAATCATGGAAGCCATCGAAATAGAGAAACACCCCAATAACATGAATAAACGCGACAAGACCTCCCGCCTACCGGACATCTGGAAACTAAGTGTCATCCACTGAACGAAAGGATGGACTATTCTGACTTTATTGTCGGTGTCATCTGAGCCAGTCACTGTGAGAGGGTGACTGGGATAGTTACCCTCCGAATGAGGTGGGATGACACTGGCCCCTCCCACTGCCGTGAGAGGGCAGTGAAGCCCAGCTCCTGGTATGAAGATCTACTCTTGACCCAGTATTATTGGATTATCTGGTGAAGCCCTGACCAGTTTATCTTCCACCTCTGTTTTTTGTGATGTTTACGGCTGCTGACCTCCTTGCGCTGTGAGACTCCCCCCTCTCGCAGGCTTGGCCCTCTTCATTATTGAGGGCCTACCTTGATGATGGATTTTGGAATTCCGAGAGGTGGCATGTTGCAAGGAGGGGGTTGTGGGTTTTTTTGGGGAAGTTTTTAGATAAGATTTTAAAGGGTTCTGGGAGGGGGGTGGGTTGTGTGGGTTCGGGGGATAACCCGTGGGGTGGGCTGGGTCTGGTGGGGGTCATGGTATGGCAGGCGTGGGGCTCAGGGTCAAGGAGGGGGCTATAGCTCATACTGATGAGGGCTCTTCCATCAGTACTGTGGGTGGGAGGCGCAGATTTGGTGGGAGCAGGGGGCCATATCTGGTGGTGGGGGCGCGCACTCACTGTCTTCGAGCAATGGCGCGCTCTGGCCCCCAATGCTCTTCCTGTTCCCCAGGTTGCATAGATCCTCAGGGCCTGGGCCTTTGGTTGATGTTATACAATGCCAGGTCCGTGGCAAATAAAGCCACCCTCATTTGTGATCTTGTTCAGGAGGGGGGAGTGGACCTGGCGGGTATTATGGAGACCTGGTTGGGCCAAGAGGGGGGATCCCTCTCGTTGAAATGTGCCCACCAGGCTTCCACGCATTCCATCGACCGAGGTCCCAGGGTAGGGGCGGAAGGGTGGCGGTTCTTGTAAAGGAAGGACTTGCTCCGAGGGAGACCACTGTAGCTCAGATAGCCAGGTGTGAGTCCCTGTTTGTGAAGTGGGGACATAGGGCACAGATGGGCCTGCTGATTGCGTACCTGGCTCCCTGCCCGAACTGCTCAATGTTATTGCCAGGGTGGCGGTTGATACCCCCAGGCTCTTGGTCATGGGGGACTTCAACTTGCCATCCATCGGGGAAACATCTGAGGCAGCTCGGGAGTTCATGCCTTCCATGACGGCCATGGACCTGACCCAGTTAGTTCATGGCCCTACTCACACGGAGGGACACACCTTGGACTTGGTTTTTGTCTCTGGTCAGTGGGTGAATGATCTAGATATAGGGAATATAGTTATTGAGCCCTTGTCATGGTCAGATCATTCTCTCCTCCGGCTTGACTTTCTAACCATTACACCCTGCTGCAGGGAGGCGGAACCAATTAGGTGGTTCTGCCCCAGGTGCCTGATGGATCCCGACAGGTTCCAGATGGAGTTTGGGCCATTCCCTGAGGCTCTGGCTCACGGCCCGACTGAAGACCTGGTGGCCGCCGGGGATAGGGTGGCCGCTGGGGCTTTAGACTGTGTCCTGCCTTTGCGGCCTCTGACCCGGTGCCGAACTCACTTGGCTCCTTGGTTTTCCGATGAAGCACCGGAAAAGACGCCTGGAGAGCAGTTGGAGAGCCAGCCGTTCTGAATTCAACCGGACACTGGTGAGGTCTCATATTAAGACCTACCTAGTGGCGATAAAAACGGCAAAATTTAATTATTTTTCCGCTCTTATCGCATCTGCAGATAACTGCCCAGCCGCCCTTTTTAGGGTGACCCACTCCCTCCTCCATCTGGGAGCGGGGGAAGACGCCTTGCAGGGTCGAGCTGAGGATTTTGTGCAGCATCTGCATGACAAAATCGCTCAAATTCGGGAAGGCTTGGACTCTGACTGGGTGGATCCAGATGGGATGATGCAGGCAGGTCTTGAGAATATTATCTGGGAGGAGTTTGACCCTGTGGCTCCCGAGGACGTGGACAGGATTCTGGGGTGGCTTAGCGCGGCCACATGTTTATTGGACCCGTGTCCCTCCTGGTTGGTGCTGGCTTCCTGGGAGGTTACATGAGGCTGGCTCCAGAGGATCATTAATGCTTCATTGAGTGAGGGTTTCTTGCCTTTCGCATTGAAAGAGGTGGTGGTGAGGCCCCTCCTCAAGAAGCCTTCTCTGGATCCGGCTGTTTTGGCGAATTACCGTCCAGTCTCCAACCTTCGCTTTGTGTCGAAGGTTGTTGAGAGTGTGGTTGTGCGACAGCTTCCCCAGCACCTGGATGACACTATCTATCTAGACCTGTTCCAGTCCAGTTTCAGGCCTGGGTACAGCATGGAAACGGCATTGGTCGCATTGGTTGATGATCTCTGGAGGGCTCGGGACAAGGGTTGTTCCTCTGTCCTGGTCCTATTAGATCTCTCAGCGGCTTTTGATACCATCGACCATGGTATCATGCTGCGCTGGCTGGAGGGGCTGGGGGTTGGGGGCACCGTATTATGGAGGTTCACCTCCTTTCTCTCTGACTGGTTGCAGTTTGTGTTGGCAGGGGGGCAGAGGTTGTCCTCGAGACACCTTATGTGTGGGGTGCTGCAGGGGTCGGTCCTCTCTCCCCTTCTGTTCAAAATTTATGTGAAGCCGCTGGGTGAGATCATCCGTGGTTTTGGGGTGCAGTGCCATCTGTATGCTGACGACACTCAGGTGTACATCTCCACCCCAGACCACCCCAATGATGCCCTTGAAGTGATGTCCCGGTGCCTGGAGGCCGTGCGTGTCTGGATGGAGAGAAACAGACTCCGACTCAACCCCTCCAAGACTGAGTGGCTGTGGCTCCCGGCATCCCGATATAACCAGCTGGTGCCATCGCTGGCTATTGGGGGTGAGTCATTGGCCCCCACGGAGAGGGCTCGCAACTTGGGTGTCCTCCTGGACGCACGGCTGTCTTTAGAAGAGCATATGACAGCCGTGGCCAGGGGGGCTTTTTATCAGGTTCGCCTGATCCGCCAGTTGCGTCCCTTTCTGGATCGGGACTCCCTGCGCACGGTCACCCATGCCCTCGTCACTTCCTGACTGGACTACTGCAATGCTGTCTACATGGGGCTCCCCTTGAAGAGCATCCGGAGGCTCCAGCTGGTCCAAAATGCGGCTGTGCGGGTGATTATGGGAGTGGTGGGGCGCTCCCATGTAACACCTCTCCTGCGTGAGCTGCATTGGCTCCCAGTGGTCTTCCGGGTGTGATTCAAGGTATTGATTAACATCTTTAATGCGCTCCATGGCTTAGGATCTGGGTACTTACGGAATCGCCTTCTGCTACCGACAGCCTCCCACCGGCCAGTACGCTCCCACAGGACGGGTCTCCTCAGGGTGCCGTCAGTCAAGCAATGCCGACTGGCGACCCCCAGGGGGAGAGCCTTCTCTGTGGGGGCACCCGCCCTCTGGAATGAGCTGCCCCCGGAGGTAAGGAGGATCCTGGACTTGCGCACCTTCCGCCATGCCCTGAGGACTTTGTTATTCCAGCAAGCCGGGCTAGCCTAACTTTAACGGTTTTAAATTTTAAATTGGATTTTAATGGGATGTTTTAATGGTGGGCCAAAGTATTTAATCTGGTTTTAAATTGTTTTTAACTTTTATATTTATGTATTTGATCTTGGCTGTTCACCGCCCTGAGTCCTTCGGGAGAAGGGCAGTATATAAATATAATAAATAAATAAATAAATAACTAGCCCTAGTCAACAGAAGAGTTCCAGCCACGAAGATTAACACCGGACCCAAGATAACACATGACACCACCACTAATCATCCTCACCAGATTCAAACCCAAACCCATCCCATAGACGAAATACAACCACCATCTAGAAGCCAGACCATGGCGGCATCACCAGCTGCTGCACCCCCCTCCGATCCCCACCCAAAGTAAACTGACACACGCCATGAACACATGACAAGACTTCAAACTCGGAGCCAAACCAAACCCCAGGATGTGGCATCACAGCCATCTGCTCAGGATATTACATCAAAAAACTCAGGATATCACAACACTAGAACTCAGGATGTTAACACACAGCCCATTACCCAGGTCGTTAACAACACAAAAGACTAATGGGCACACATCAAGGACCTCACCCACACAGGATGTTACGAAACAGCTGACTAATCTGCAAACATCAACTCCATCAACCAATCAAGATGTTACAACACAGGCAACCAACCCGCTCACAGCAACAAAGCCAGCACCCCACACCTCCCCACCAGTATTTATAGAGAGACGGCAGCTCCGATCATGCTTTCCTCGCACAAGCACGAAGCCGAAGACACCAGCCTGAAGATGACGAGTGGGACCTCGTCGAAAAGTCACCAAGATACTCTCAATCTTACACAGGAAAAGACCCGAATACACGAAAACTTGCATACCTCTACTTTCGCGGGTGTGTGTATGTAAAAAGTTAAAATCTCGGGTGTTTTCCCGCGTCATTATAAGTTTGTTAGTAAAAATGTTTAAAATCCTGGCTAAGACATGGGAAAACACATATATATATGTTCTCGGCTTCGTGCTTCCAGGAGCACGAAGCCGAGAACACCAGCCTGAAGATGACGAATGAGACTTCGTCGAAACGTCGCCAAGACACTTCCAATTTTACGTGGGAGAAGACCCGAATAACCAAAGACCTACATACAAACACCCGCGAAAACCTGAGAAAACATATATATATATATATATATATATATATATATATATATATATATATATATATATATATATATATATATATATATATATTTACTTCTTCGTAGGGTTTATGTGCGTTTTTCCTCTAGCCAGGTTTTCCCTACGTAACCAAGGTTTTTCTGTAGCCCTAGCTCAATAGAATCACATCCACTCGCTTCTGGGCTTTTTTCTTTTCTAGCAGCCAGCAAGTAGGCCACAGTAGGCAGTTAAACCTTGGTTACGTAGGGAAAACCTGGCTAGAGGAAAAATACACATAAACCCTACGAAGAAGTAAGAAAATAGATACTATACCTTTACAGGGAGGATACATAAGATGTGGGTGTGTCCTACTGATGAAAGCAAACGAGCTGGAAATAGATCTATATAGGTCTCCCACCTACCAGGAAGAGCTTGCTGGCTGCTAGAAAAGAAAAAAGCCCAGAATTGAGTGGATGTGATTCTACTGAGTCATCTTCAGGATGGTGTTTTCGGCTTCGTGCTTCTAGGAGCAATGTGTGATCGCAGCTGTTTCTTCCTTTTAACTGCCAGTGGGGGTGTGAACTGATTGGGTGGGAGCTTGGTTGTGTTCTGATTGGGTGGAGGTGTGTTCTGATTGGTTGGGGGTTTGGCTGTGCTCTGATTGGATGGGGGTCAGCACGAATCAGCAAGGTCCTCCACAAACACAACATCAAGACAGCATTCTGCACAAACCGAAAAATATCCACCATCCTAAGGTACCCCAAAGACAAAATTGAGTTAGAAAATCAAGGAGTATATGAAATCCCATGCACCGCCTGCCCCACCACATATATCGGACAAACCAACAGAAGAATAAGTGCATGCAT